>NW_020438978.1:912604-918397 GCF_000699045.2 Agrilus planipennis | reverse complement strand
ACTGAGGTAGTCAATACTTTTTATCTTTAACTTATGTTTATGAAGGATAGATTTTTATTTTCTAATTGTACTTATATTCTAAAAATACTAAAACGAAGAAAAAATGACGTGGACAATGTCGATATTTAAATATACTATTTACGAAAATATACGGACTTCAAAATTTATAAAAAACTATAAAAGAACAGAATAATTTTGAAGTGTTGTAAAAATGCTATCATTAATGAAAACTATACCAAGTGAAGATATAAAATTGTTTTTTTTATGTAGAAAAATATAGACGCTGCTATAACCTGTAAAAATCTATATTTTCTTAATGGTTGTGTTGGTTATGGTTATGGATATTATGACGACGACGTTGGTGATGGACTGCCTCGAATCTGTTAAGCTGAAATTAATAACAAAATTAAATTCTTTAATATCATTTTAGTGTTAATTTAAACTTAATATATTCATCTGAGTAAAAAAATTACCTCTGCAAAACGTTCTAGTCGTTCAATATTTCCGTTTAATCGAAAAAAATTTAATGCTTCTTCCTAAAAAACGAATTATACAGTTATTTAAAAGAAGAGATAAATGGAAACATTCTTCGATTTAAACTTGATCTTAAATAATCTCTACGACTATTGATTTTTAATCACTATTGATATGTGAACTTAATCCGATTAGACTATGGGGCCCTAAACAATCACTTCCTTTAGATTAATCGGGTCACACTCTCAGCTTAGCTTTGCATATGACACGACTGATCATTTTACAATGTGTTGAATACGATGATTGAACTGCACCAAAACAACTAAAGGTAATTAGTAAATGTGTATACAGGCACATTATAAATAGGAAAACCCCGGTACCGCATATGATTACAATAACTTCAGAAAGAAAAAAGAACGCAAATTAATCCATCGCAATTTTTACATTGAATTAGAAGTCAACCTTTTGGTATTCATATGCGGTAAACGAAAATTTGATAAAGGATATCAACCACGAGGATATATGGTGGCGAAACAGATGTTGTGCTAGATTTTAGTTGATAATTGTACGCTTTCAAACGTTGACTTGAAGAAATTTAAATTAACGTATGGTTATGTTACTGTTACGTTAGAAAAATATTAAAACAAATATCAATAAGGCTGCAGGATTTAATTTATTTTAAGAATATGCAGTTGTAGGTGTATGTGAGCTTTCATAAAATAAAGATGGAATTTGGGATTGACGTTGGCAGTTACAATTCTAACTGGGGTGAGGTTATCTTGCATGATATCAACGCGTTAGATTCATTTGTATAAACTTAAATAACTAATTCTACAAGTAGATTTATCTGTGCTGTTAGGGGCTACAGTAGTAAAACGAATAATAGACCTGAACATTGGATTATTCGTAGGAAAACTATAAAATTTATATGCAGAATTACGAATGGTATGTTCACAATTATGGACACAACACTTATAAAATGAATTTTTCGCTTCATTATTAAGATCAGTTGATTAATAATAAATAGAATAATGACTAATAACACAGACGGTGCTGACGTAGATTGCGCTCGTAGCGAATAGCACCGTGTGAAATTACCAATTGCTAAGTGTAGTATCACGGTTAACAGCGCGACCTTTCCTGGTCGCCACCGGGGTCCAAGCAGACTTCCGACTATACAGCCCGTTTGCAGCGCTACATTTCTGTGGCGTGGCTGAGTGTGAATTCCTAATGCTCCTCATTCAAAAATCTAGCTCTGCTGAGTCACCTTATGTACAGTAGCTCTAAGACACCGCTGCCTGATTTTGTAACTATAGTAGCACGTAACCGTTTACCCAGACGCAAAAAGTCCCAGGCTGAAATTGTTTATTTACGGTACGCTTAAAAAATAATCACCTCCTTTGTACCGCTCAAATGAAAGTTTAGGAAACTTATCAGATAATGACGAAATTGTAAAATGTCTTTTGACATTTACTTTTTTATCAACCATTTGTACCAAATTTTTAATAATAACAGGACACCCACGTTCCTCATCGTGAATATTCTTAGAGCCATCTTTAAAAATTCAAACCCATTTCCGTTTCATTCCATCGTCCAGTAACTACCACATATTACTAAATTGGAAGAAACATCTGGGTGATCAGTCAAAAACGGTCGTATTACAGTGGTTGCCAAACTAGACAGACAGCAGATTTCTATGAGCCAGGGTTAGAAAAACCCTAACATTGGTAGGAACTACATAGAAAAGTAGATTAAGATACATGCTTACATGTAAAAATGTTTTTTTTTTATTTCAAAAGGGAACTTAAAAATGCTTGCCTTGTATATGCCCTAATTTTCCTGTTATTTAACAATACAATTTAAAATGATTTTTGGATGAATGCTTGTATTGTAAATTACTATGTAATTTACCTGTAAGATTCGCTCTGCTTCATTCATCACAACAAATGGATCCACATGTGGTGGCACATTATTCGATTTCCTCCTATTTTTGATTTTATAATGTTTTTGGAGATCAGCAGTGGGATCAATTTTTAAATTTTCTTTTCCTAATTCTGCTTTAGCCTCATTAGCACTTTTTAATATATTTTCAACATGTAATTTATCAGTGTCGCTGTATAATGGACACCTAAAAGGAGATAAGAAAATATAAAAAAAAATTCATAAATTTATAGGCAATAAAAATTTTCCCTATAAAAAACAATTATTGCAAAGGTCCTACTTACTTCCGATTACAATTAAATTTTTTTCAGATTTTCTTCATAACCTGAATATTGTCATTAATTATTTTAATTTTTACAAATAAAACAGAAGGATAATATTCTCAACAACATACATATATTCAAGCTTCTTTATAGAAGCAATAATTCAAAGTTCTATCTTTGTCAGAGGAACTCCTGATGATGCTAATCATACATGTTATGGAAACGTATAAGAATATTCTTTTAAAACGACGGCTAAAAACCGCAAATAGAAACACCACTCGGCTTAACGACATGGAAATATAATATAAAAACAATATTTTAAATTCAAAATATGATTCGTATATTACTGATGCAGTCTTTAAACAAATTTAATTTTAATTTACCATACTTTTTTTATAATTCAAAAATAATAAATAGATAACCTACGCACAAATAACAACAAATGAGTTTACGCTTATACGAGTATTTTTAATATTTCAAAAAATACTTACAACTCAAAATTTGTTCCTCCTTGACCATTAAAGTGTTTGTAATCGATTACGGGGTTGTTGCAAATATAACACATTGTAGCTCCGCAGGAACAAGTCATCTTATTACAACCATCTGATTTAACAAACTTCAACCCACATTTATAGCACTTCCTAATAAAAAATAAGAAAATTTAAGAACGATCACTTTCAATTTCAATTATTTATATTTCTGAGTTCTTAATTTTTATTCATATATGAACACAATATTTTTAATTGCTATCAAAATTTTAATTAATATCAAAGGGCGTTTTTTTTGCCGCTTTCATTGGTAAAAAATATACTATTTTTAACTGAAAATAGCTTTTGACCGTTTTGTCCATGAACCGAGAAATTGATCAGTATTATTATTATATATTATATGATTACTATTCCTAATTTCCATTTTCTGAAAAAATCGACTACGACAGGACACGTGAATAGTCCTACGTATGGGTTTCGCTTTCCCTTTGAGGCACGAAACACTAAAAATGAAATTGCAAGCATGTACCTTATTAATGCTTCCGCCATTTTGTTCTCAATATAAATGCGAGCTTTCACATCTTCATCTTTTTCAACTTCCTCACAACGTAGAGGAACGTGAGATGGTTCTTTACACTCGCGGCAAGACTCTTTCATACAAGACGGATTGAGGCATCGGAACAGTTTGTCCTCTTTTGCTGGAATACTCACGAAATCGCAGAAGGGACAACTTTCGATATCTTCTATACCAGCTGCTTTAACCTCTTCCACTTGCTTTTTAAGGGCTATCTTTGAGAATATTTTCGGATTCAACACGTTCTGCAAAAGATGCCCGTAAATACTATTTGATGCATGAAATATTAATCATATTAGTAAATTAGTCTAAATGCCCTTAAATAATTACATATGTACATATATCGTAAACCAAAAAGTACCCAGTAAACTCATTGTGACCAAAAATTTTTTCAGAAAAAAATTAAAGTAAAGTTTTTCCATATAATTTTAAAATAGCTACCGTTTTTTAAGCTCATATGATTATTTGTATGCGATTAAGACCACAGAGATAATATACATTCAGTAGGAAAACCAATCAAAAATGCCATATATCACTAGAGACAAAAAATAAATGTACCATACCTATCTCTTTTCATTTCGAGCATTATAGTGACATTAACGACTTACGACACATTTTTTATGTCCTTACGTTATAAATAGGTATTTTTTATTTGCATTTTAAATGGAAACAATTTTTTTAAAAAAGAAAACATGATTCTTTGGATTAATCTATTCACTATTTTTTAAGGGTCACATCATGTATATATTGCTTATGAAGATCAGTGACGAATTTAGAAAAGTAATTTTTGATTTCCGTTTTGACCTCATTCGAAAACAATTTCATGTTATAGACTAATACTAGTTAAAGTTACTTGCTCTAACGAGGGCAACATTTATACAAAAATATGCAACTTTATTTAGACTGGGACAGATTTGTCAAAACTTGCCAATGACTCATGGATATTAGACTAGCAGGATGTCGTACAGTAATCTTTATTCCCATTGATTATACAATTTGTACAATATACAATGCATCAACTTACTTTCTATCATCTAACTTGCCTGATAGAATTCGTATAAAAAATAAAAATATTTTTTTATTAAAATATTTTTAACTTCTCAGTATATAGGAAAGTTACGAGGGTGGATTGATAAGTACTGTTTGCGTAGTTATTGATAAGTAACAGAGATGTGATTTATTTAAAATACTTGCATTCAAAATGCAAATACAAAATAAAAAATACCTATTTTTATCTTGCATTTAAATACTTTTTTGAGAAAAGCATTTTGTATTTTATATAAAAAACTTTTCCAAACGTATTTTCTATTTGTAAAATGCAAAATACATTTTTGCTGTTAAAAGTTTTGCTAGTATAACCGACCAAACATTATATACAAAGATGAATGAAAGTTGCTCACATTGGCCATTGAAGGTATTAGAAACTTAAAAAAGGGACAAAGAGACATTCCATGAATGCCTTCTAATTCTTTATGTGAAGAGAGCCCTAAAAAAATTATAAACTCCTTGGAAATGGATAATTCAAAATATTAGATGGATATTTTTTTCCGGGTTGAATGTCATGGTCCATGTAAAGTTCCAAATTAATATCAGCACCTGTCAAATCACCACTTATCGTACCTTTAGCAAGAAACTACGAAATTCTATGAATTACGACAAAACAGCCCGCAAAACAATATCGAATTGATATACTTACGTCAGCTGTGTAAAACTGAAAACTACAAGATATTGTGGTGTGCTAATGAATGCGTATAACCCAAAATTCAAAACTAGAAACTATGGATTCCATTTCTTTCTCTTATTACAATGTGCACACCATTAACTATTGGTCTAGAAAAACTCCAACATCTAAAAAATGAGCAAATGTCTGCAAGTTTTTCTTAAAAAATATTTTTTCTTAAGTAAATGTAGGAAATTAAATAGGTAATACAAAAAAGTATTTATTTGAATAATTTTGAAAATACGTATTATGCATTTTGTTGCATTTCTGGAAATCTATTTTGTGTTTTATATTTGAAATAACAAATCAAAAAAGTATTTTCATTTTGTATTT
>NW_020438978.1:902229-912508 GCF_000699045.2 Agrilus planipennis | reverse complement strand
GAAGAAGTAATCGAAGCTGTAAATGGTTATTTTGAGGAGCTTGACGAATCAGTCTATAGAGATGGCATTAATAGACTGGAACACCGCTATGAGAAATGTATCAGCCTTGGAGGAGATTATGTTGAGAAATAAAAAAAAAAAATTTTTAAAACCTTGTTTTTCTTGGTCAGGCCGGAAACTTATCAATCCACCCTCGTATTGCAATGGGTCCGATTTTAAAAATCGGTTTTCAACATATTTTGAGATTATTGAGAGATACAAGTGTGTGTGGTCATCGTCATCAAGGATAGGTACTATTAAAGGCTATCGCATCATTCGTAAACATACGCTTTTTGGCGCGAAATTTGGAATAGGAGTGTGACATCCTTGTGGTCTAGTATCCATGCAATGATTTTTCTACTTACAATGATTTTAGTAATACATTAATAAGAAAAAATTACAGAACTGCTTACCTGGAGAGTTTGCAAACTGAACTCGGAGGTACAAGTGGAAAGACATGGAAATTGTAATTTACCTTCTCCAAAGGCTACTTCTATGGATTTGCTGACGCAACTCTTGCAGAAAACACAGCCGCTGTTACAGTGGGCAATATCTTTAGGCATTACTTCATCGTCAAAACAACACTGACAAGTTTGCAACAGACCAGCCTGTTTTGCGATTTCACGTTCTTGTTCTTCTTTTGCCTTTTGTACTTTAATAAAAGAATGAATTTCCTCTTCGTGATGTATAAAAGCAATCTTAAAACGAACATTATCCAATTGAAATTAGGTTTATTTTAATAATTTACCACAACACTTCTTTATATCTTATTTATTTTCAAAATACCTTTGCATCGTGGCAGAGTATTATGAAAAGTGAAGTGTTATTGGTATTTGTGAAATTTTATGAAAATCATAACATCGAATTATTAATTTATCTGTGAAGGATAGATATACACATTGCAATGATACATATTTTAGTAATGGAGAACAATTTGAGAATTATGAATCGGGTTGAAAGACCATCGTTTAAGTGAACCGTTAGGTCCAGACGTTTCGTTGTGGAACTGCGGCTGACATCTTTAACGGTATAGGGTTCACAACGTGAGCAAAGGTTATACCACGAAGTCTCGGCAGTTGGTAGGGACTGGACCTAACAGTTCACTTGGACCATGGCCTTTCAGCTCGAATCATAATTCTACTATGAATTCCGGCCATAAGAGCCTATGTTCATACAACAATTTGAAATTTTTGAGTCATAATGTACCACGTGGAAAATGAAAAAGAACTGTATTAGAATTGTTTTGATACCACAAATAGTTGTCGAAATACTAATTTATTAGTTAGTATTATGACGTCATGGTACAATATCGTAGGATCCCGTGCTTCCCCCCCCCCCAACTTAGCATTCACAGTTTGCTGATGCTAAAACCCTCAACATGCTTAATCAAAAAACGAGAAAATCGTGTATTGTACCAAAAAAGTATGTTAATACAACCATCAACGCACCATAAATTTTATTTTTTATTATTCCATTAAACGACTAAATGCGGAATAAATGGATGAAAGTTATGATAGAGAGCCGATGCACTTAAATAAAAGTAGTGTGTAATGTTGCAAAAATCACTATAACGTAAGTATTGATATTATAATCAAAAGGTTGTCCATCCTAAGGACTGATTGGACACGCACCTCCAATTTTTCTATTCTAAGCTAATCACCTTATTTGCCTAAAACTAGAACATTTGAGAACAATAACCTAGGCCTTTCCCTACTCCTCTTAACTACTGTTTCTGCTTTTAATATGTCTCTAACTAGCCCTTTCATGATTGACGTGTCCTACCAACCTATCTCACCTATTTCTTATTGACTTTCATAATGACCTCTATTCTTTCTAATATTTTCTCATTTCTAACCTTATTCTCTATCAACGGTATCCTCACCATTCGCCTGTAACATTGCATTTCGAACGCTTCTAACCTTGTCTTTTCTCTCGCGCCCACCCTTCATGTTTCGCAACCGTACAGCGCCGCGCTTCAGATATACACATTTAACAATCTTTTTGGAATTTATAAATTAACCTTTCGCGAACATAGAAGTAATTTCATTTTGTTGAAAGTGACTAGACCCTGCGCTATCCTGTTTTATATTTCTATTTTCCTTTCATCCTGAGTTTTTCTAATTTTTCGGTTCCTATCTTTATATTCGCATTCCCTATTTTTTCTTCCCTTGCATACCACTATTTTTCTTTTACTTTTATTTTGTCAATACCGATTATATTTTATTTAAAGTTATCTCTAACCACACCTTGCTGCTAATTCTGCTATACCACCTCAAATCTAAGCATACTAATCTTTTGCGCCTGTATATCTATCCCTACAATTGTTCTGTCTTTAATGTTGTCGATCGCGTCCTCCATGTATAGATTAAAAAGTAGCGGTGACATTTTGCAATCTTGTTTGGCTCCCTTCCCTAATATTTACTTCTCTGCGTTGCTGCTAAAGTTCTATAACTGCCTGTTACTCTTTATACAAACTTCTTTCTCTGTATCTCATCCCTGCACTTTTACGTATATTAAACATCTTGTCCCATCTAACATTGCCAAAAGCTTCTACGAATCCTATGTAGGACACTCTTTCCTTTTTCTATCGTTTTCTCTGTTGTTACCCGTAAAGCTAGAATATTGATATTGATGTAGTTATCTTTACTTTTAGTAGGTTGGCGATTCTTATTTTATTAAAGGAAAAATAACTTTGTCGCTATCGAAAGGCGATACAATTTCAATCTTTTCAACTTTTCCTTCTATGAATAATTAATTACAAAAATGATGGTTGATTTATTTACAAAGCTACAAAAAATAGAGCTAAAACTTAAATTTGAATGAAAATAAAAAAGAAAAGCGTAGTACGCATTGTAACGAGTTTGTAAAGAAGTGCCCACCTGCACCCCGCCTAATTGCTACGCTACATGTGATAGGCGAGCATTAATTATAAGTTAATTTAAATTAAATATTAATTGATAATTTTTACTTTGTACATATCCACGACACAGACCCTAAGATGATAAAAAAATGACACACACAAAAAGTAAGTTAACGGTTTATGCACCTAACACCTTAAATTGTTCTTGATCTTTATCATCATAATATAACATCAGGTAATAATTTAATTTCTGTTTACCTCTTGAAGCAAAGGAATATTCTCCAGTAATTTAGGCAGAGGAACTGGTTTTCGTTTACTCTTCATCGGCATCGCCTTATCGAGCAATTGGCAAATTTTAATTAAATTATTTTTTAATATATCCATGCTGGATATAATTTTAACAGGAACTTGTGGGTACTTGTTTTTTAGGAACGCAATTACATAGCGGATATCCTGACCATCATCTTTGACGTTCGATTTGCGTGAAGAGTCTTTGAAATAGGTAAATGGATCTGGTATAACATCCAAAAAGTTTTCAACTGTAAAATTTGTGGTATATTGCTTTTGTTGACTTGAAATCTTCACTCTCCTGTAAAAAGATGTTAATAAAATAAAAGCCTGGTTACAAATGATACATGAAATTATTTTATTATATATATTTTAGCATTACTAAAAATTAATTACAATAAAAACTAATGTGTATGTGTGAAGCAGGCAATTATAATATTTTTTATAAAACTAAACGGTAAAATAATAAGACGATTACCTTAAATATTCCTTCATTGTTGGATAATCGTGACGTTCAAATGCATTTGAAATAAACACCTTTAAATCATCAGGCTTATTCGCTAATTGTTCTGCTTTCATTTCTAAATAAGTTGGGTCAGCATTTGGTAGAAGTTCTTTAAGATGTTCAGAAAGTTCATTAGCGTCAATCTCTTTTGGTTCTTCCTCAACAATCTTTCTTTTCGGATAATCACCTAAATTTAAATATAGTTTCCTTTGTTAATACAATATTTATAAGAATTTAAGTTTTCAAAATTAAAAAATAAAACAAAAAATACTTACTGCTAAGAATTTCTGAAATTAAACTGTCGATTTCACTTAATTTAATAGTACGATTCTTGCATATCTTTCTTAAATAATCTGGACAAGCTTCAGGAAAAATTTCCAATAGCTGATAAATCAGAGGATTCGTTTCAGTTTCCTTAAAAAAAATAGTTTTAAAAATGAATATGCCTTATGTCCACGTTAGCTGAAATTTATTTATTTATTCCGTGTTTACTTAAAATGAACTACAGCTCGACCAACGAATCTGTAGGCGCAAGATGCGCACAAGCAGTAAAGAGAGTGAAAACGATTAGATGACCGATATACTTTTCGGAACCTTCTTGGACTATATACAGTCAGAGAAACAAATAAAATTTATTTTGATGCCGCCTATTACATCGGTTATTTCATATTACACTGATTATACGTAGATAATCACTACTCAACAACAAACAGAATGAAGTCTACTTATATCCCTTCCTTTTTGCCACTATGCATATTTCTATTGCGGCTACAGATAGTTTGGCCAAACTGTAATATCCTATAATGGATTTTGTTAAAAATGTTATTGAATTTGTATATGTCTAATGCCTTGCACGATTTATGCAATCAAACGAAAAAAAATAATGGTTCATATTTATTAATAAAAATTATCTTACAAAAAAAAATACCAAATTTTTAAAAATAATATATAATTCAAAAAATAAATGCATTTAACGTAGTTAGCACAAACTACTTTAAAAAATTCAGCAAAAAATAATTAAATCTTTTAGAGAGATATTCCATCACACAATGGGTATAAAACATACTTCAAATAAAATTGAAATTTAGATACCTACAAAGGAAAAAAATTACTTTTCCGGGCAGCTCAGAAGCTTTCAAATGTCAACTATTATTGATGTTTATTATTGAATTTAATAATTTTTTAATGATACTTTAATGGTATTTTTTACATATGGGCAAACTACCCCTGAGGTTATAAGCTAAACACTTTTTGTGGGAATTATTATTGGCGCCAATTTATCCCCTAAATATTATACCGGAATCTCTGCGGATATTTTATTATTTTACATTTCACTTTTTAATTATAAAATTCAGAACGAAACTTAATATATGTACAATTCGACCAAAGTATTTGTAGCCACGACAGAGGTATGCGCAGTGACGAAGTGGAAGGGACGTAACTAAAACTCATTCAGGCGGCATCGAAATCAGGTATATTTGTTACTCTGACTGTACATAGCCCGAGAAGATGTCAAAAAAATGTATCGGTCATTCTGTAGGTACTCGCTTTCACTCTTTCCCACTTGTACTGCAGGTTCGTTGGTCAAGCTGCATAATATTCAGAGCCGTAGCCAGAGGTATTAGAAAATTTTAAGCCTGTCCTAGCCACTAGCTAAACTTGCTAAGGATTTCGAAATTTATACGCGTATTTTTGAGTTGTGTAGGATTACCTACTACTGTTGTCATTAAGGAAATTTAATATGATTGTTGCAGTAGATAATGTTTGGCGCAGTCGTTTCACTAAACAGTATTATTGAGAACTTCTAAAAATCCCATGAGCTGAGTGCACCCACCTTTTGGCCGAGGGGGGGACGATACAGCCATGAAAATGTACAAAACACTAAGGGATTTCTTTTTCACAAAACTAACGGCCATCGACCTTGCTGTTTTTAAGGTTAAATACAAAACGGTTGTATTTAGCAATATTTTGTATTTAGACATATATGTATACTCCACAAACCGCTCCAACAATTGTCTATCAAAATAATTTTTTTATCAGAATAAAAGTCTTGGTGTTTTTGCGTAACAAGGTAGTAGAGTCTACTTGTCCGTTGAAGTTTCACTTCTACTATGTGCCTAAGCACACATTTCGTTTTCACAGGTTTACTGAACCGTCGGCAAAGTTTTCTTGTTATTAATTTGTTTCCTTAACAAACTCTATTTAAAACTCTATTTATTTATTAATACGTTTTTTACACAGACCGCAAATAGAGGCAATGATGCCCAGCCACGTGGAGAGCAGAGGTAAGAAAACAACAGCTGAGCACAGCACACGCCGCCGGGACTCTAGCGGACTCCCCGCTCTCCGTGCAGTTGCACATTATATCCATCTAGTACAGCCGTTGCCGTTGCCCTCTCAGGCCGCCGTCAGCCTTTCTTTCCCTCCACCGCTGCCGCCTCTCAACATGCGATATACCGTCTACCCCCTTGCCGTAACGCTTTTTCGTGATATCCCGCGTCTACAAAGAAGTTTCACTTTAGAAAGTTACTACTTCAATGTACTCACTTTTATACAATAATACCCACTATAAACAATATTAAAGTATTGCAATCTGTAGATTTTTGGAAATTCAGCTTTCAACCTGTCCTGAATAATTTTCAGTTCAACATGATTACACAAGTCTGGCTACTGCTCTGATAATATTATGTCAACTGTAATAATTAATTTTGTATTAGTAATAGAGAATGTTACCTTTGTTGGCACAGGCATTAATTGCACGTCTTCCTCTTCAGCATCCACGGTTAAATCAATTGGGCTAATTAAGATAAAAAGATCAAATTCACTACGTTAACCTATATTTATTCTCTGATAATACGTCATTATGAATTACAAGAAATAAATAATGTGTTGTTTTTTATCACTTATTTAAAGTTACTTTATGTTTTATACTTTCGAATCACTTGTAGTCTTATTATTATTAAAAGTAACTAATGTAAGTGATAAAGAATAAAGTTTTTGCTTTATATTACTGATAATAAAAGGATCGACTTTTTTTAAACAAAAACGTTTGTTTTTATACTAAAACGTCGATTTTTATTAAAATTTATTATAAGTCGCTGTAAATTAATTAATCACATTTGCAATTAATGTACATACTTATATGTATTTAAAACAATAAAACTACTTACACATTCTTACCTATTTGAAATCTTTGCGTTAAATTTTTCCATTATCCTGGGAATGTTCACCTTACACTGGACAGGTGTTAGTTGCACGATTTTGGGTGTATCTACAATATAAATAATACAACGATAAAATATACGACTGACTATAAATTTATTTCATCATATCTACGAGGGTGGATCAAAAAGTTCTCAGAAGCATATATTTATAAAATTTTGTTGTCAATCACACAATATTTGTGCCAAGTGTCAGTTCGTTCGCACGCAATAAATTGTTTTGTACGAGTTTCTAAAAACAAAATTATGGAAAAAAGTGAGTTACGTGCGGTGATAAAGTATTTATCTGGAAAAACTGGTCACGAAGGAAATTTTTTTGACATTCAAAAGACATTAGGAGATGATGCTATACCCTATTCTACGTTTGCGTACTGGGAGGTAGATTAAGCTGTGAAGATGACCCGCGTTCTGGCCGCCCTTCAACCTCCATTACGGAAGAAAATATCAAAAAGGTTGAGAATGTTAAAAGGCCAGGAGATAACTGGAATAGAAATTTAATTCCGAAAATGGGTGAAGCTTTGAGGTGTTATTTCTTCACGATAACGTTCCTGCCTGTTCACCGATTGGAAGTTGCGCTCAACGTAATCCGCGTGTGGTTTTAATCTCCTTGACCACCCTCCGGACTTAGCCCCTAGTTATTTTCGTTTATTCCCAAAATTAAAAGAGTATATTCGTGGAACTAAACAGCACAGTTGTAGCTGCTGTACAGGAGTTTTTTCGAGAGTCAAGAAATGATCTTTTTCCCAAGGAATAAGAAAGTTGGAAACGTGTTATTCTAAAATTGAAGGGAGATTATGTAGAAAAATAAAATGTTTTTGTTTCATTTTTGCTTTTTTTTACATTAATTCTAAGACTTTTTAGTAAACCCCCGTACTTTAGATGATAAAGCACTTTTTTTAAGAATATTAAAAAACGTAAATGTTAAAACAAAGTCAATGTGTTAACTACACTGGTAAACTAAGACATATATGAAGAAAAGAGTTCAGTATTCAGATAAGTGCGTTCGTGAACTAGAAGTGACATTTATAATTTCAAATTAGTAGATGTTTGTGGTGCATAACTACATGCGCAGTAACTAATGTATTGCAAATACTCGCTTTTTACAAAAAATTGTGCGTATATAATGCTAATTGCATTCAATATTTAAACCTTTAAATTATTAAGCAAATTCAGACTTCATATCAACTAAAATCCACTAGTAATTGTTTTAGAGACCCTACATGAGTTAACTCTGTACGAAAAGAAGTTGACAGACTGCGGACGATTTGAACGAAATTTTGAAATACATAGGTGTGTACTAAGGAAGGTCGAAACAGCACAGTTCCTAAAAACTCATATATAGTCGAGTGGGGTGTCATTCGTACGAAATTCTAAAAATGACGCGTTTTTTGATTTTTGATCAGAATCATGGTTTTTGAGTTATAAGCATTATATAAGGTGACCCAAAAAGTACTCAATATACTCATTGTGGCCAAACTAAAAGTTTAATCTAAACATTTTCCAAGCAAAACATGTTACCTATTTTATTGTAGCATTTAAATTTAATTTACCATTCAATGTTTAAATGTAGACAAATGCAGGGTTCGTCGTTTAATTGACAGCACAGTTAAAAATATGCGTCCAATCGAAAAAGTTATAGGAAAAAGTTGTTCAGATTGCCAAAATATGGGGCTATGCAGAAAAATCGCGACAATTTTTTTTTAGTTAAATGGCCCAAAAAGTTCGCAAAATGCTCACTGTGGCCAAACTATAAATTGAATCGAATTTTTTTTTAAATAAAATATGTTCCCAATTGTAGTGTAGCATCTGAATTTGATTCACCATACACAGTGTTCAAATATACAAAAACAAAGGTTTCGTTTAATTGGCAGCACAGTTAAATATGGGGCAAAAAGAGAGTTGTTCCGAATGCTAAAGTGTTTTTTTGATTCGGTTCAAATGACCCAAAAAGTTAGCAGTTGGATAGATGTAGGTGTGGAGATACAGCACCGTTCTGAAGAAAAATGTACTTCCTTTTTTAAGCTCAATTTGATCTCTACATCTCAACGTCAATTTTTATGCTTAATTAATTCCCGAGATCAGTTTAAGACGAAATTAAGATATTTGAATATTTTTAATTCTGAACAACTTTTTTCGATTAGAACCACATTTAATAGTGCCATTTGAGCGAAACCTTCATTTTTCTACTTTTGAACACTATACAGTAAAAGCTCTTTATTCGAGGGGGTATACGTTCCATAAATATGCCGCGAATACAGAAACCGTGGATATGGAATGGTAATTAGTATGGAATCATAGGGGATACGTTCTAAGGTTCCAAAATAAAATCAATATGTATCAAAATAAAATCAATTTATTGAGAAATTCGCAATTAAAATTAATCGTTATAATTAGCTTTAGACAAGGGTTAAAAAAATTTTGTTTTTTTCTTGTTGTGAATTTTGAATTAGACCACTCGGTTACATCTTTTATGAAAGTCGCCTCGGCACGTATCAACAGTACATACTCAAAAGATGCCGATACATTAAGGGGATTCAGTAGTACATACGCCGTAGAGTAAAAACATGCTTATCGGTTCTAGATATCATGAGATTAATGTTTGGAACAGAGGTTTGAAATTTTGTAGTAAGATAGGTAAAGCTTTGTTCTAAAGCCTATCGAAGGCCATTTTTTAACTTTTTAATTTCTATTGAAAATACGTGTCCTACAAGAAGCACCAACCTTAAGCACTTGTAAAATCTTTTAATGATCATATTATTGAAAACTAAAAAGGTGCCGAGTTAGTGTAAACCTTTGCCTGTTACCATACAAAAAATCACATATTTATCTCGCAGCGTTAAATCACAATTTTTAGAATAGAAACCGATGTTTTCGGAAAAATTCACACTAGGTACAAGCGGTCTATTGCAGGATTCGGTCTCATTTATTAAAGGGATTGACCTTAATAAATGAGACCGAATCCTTTTCTGTTTACCGATTGCATCCGCGAATAATGAAATTTTTAACCGCGAATACAAGAACTGGGTTGCAATTTTTTCACCCGCGAATAAAGAACTTTTACTGTATAGTAAATCAAATTTATATGCTACAGACGATTTTATATTAAAGAAGTGATCAAGTTTTGTTTGAATAATTTTTCAATTAAAACTTATGTTTGGGCACATGTCATCATCATAAGGTCGTCAGTCCTAGGACTAGTTGGACATGTACCTCCACTCTTTCCTATCCTGAGCTAAACTTCGCATTTCCCTAAAACTAGAACAGCCCACATCCTTAACTATTTGCGAACAGTAATCTAATCTAGGTCTACCTCTACCCCTCCTAACTCCTGTTTCTGCCTCTAATATGTCTCTGACTAGACCTTCA
>NW_020438978.1:830299-897764 GCF_000699045.2 Agrilus planipennis | reverse complement strand
AAATTTTTCCTCATTAATTTGAGGAAGTGTGTAGTGGGCAAAAAAAAAAGAATTCAAGAAATGAATTTTCAGAATAATATTTCATATTAAACTAACTCACTTCTAAAAGATGTCTAAAAAAATTGTATGTATGTTTAATCATAGTATATATTAGTTCGACGGATTTGTGACCTAATAAGTACGGTTTGTCGTTGTTGCTGTTGTCATCTCTCGTAGCTTAGTGGTCAAAGCATTGGCGCGTAAAGCCAAAGAGCCCGGGTTCGATTCCCGGCGGGGGTGTGACAACAGCAACAAATTTTTCCTCATTAATTTGAGGAAATGTGTAGTGGGCAAAAAAGAATTCAAGAAATTCATTTTCGGAATAATATTTCATATTAAACTAACTCACTTCTAAAAGATGTCTAGAAAATTGTATGGATGTTTAATCATAGTATATATTAGTTCGACGGATTTGTGACCTAATAAGTACGGTTTGTCGTTGTTGCTGTTGTCATCTCTCGTAGCTTAGTGGTCAAAGCATTGGCGCGTAAAGCCAAAGAGCCCGGGTTCGATTCCCGGCGGGGGTGTGACAACAGCAACAAATTTTTCCTCATTAATTTGAGGAAGTGTGTAGTGGGCAAAAAAGAATTCAAGAAATTCATTTTCAGAATAATATTTCATAAAAAACAAATTGATTTACCCCAACATAAATAACAAAAGCACACAAAAGAAACAAAATATATACAAATAAGTAACATACTTAACCCAATTCTAACATAAGGTAATCTAAAAAACATAGGTATCCTAACTAATATTATGAATGCGAATGTGAGTTTGTTTGTTTGTCGGTCGGCTTTTCACGTCTTAACTACTCAACCGATCATAATGAAATTTTGTAGACACATCGTTATGGGTACAGAAAACAACATAAGGTACCTTTTATCCGGAAAAAAATACTGTTCCAGAAGGATAGAAATAGTAGTTTTATGTAGACAATCAANAGAAGGTGTCCTACCAACCTATCTCGCCTATTTTTTATTGACTTCCATAGAGTCCTCTGTTCTCCTATTCTTTCCAATACCTCTTCATTTTTAACCTTTTCTATCCACGTTATCCTCATCATCCGCCTATAACACCACATTTCGAACGTTTCTAACCTTTTTCCGCCGCGCCCACTGTCCATGTTTCGCACCCGTACAACGCCGTGCTACAAACATACACCTTTAACAACCTTTTTCGAATTTCTGAATTAACCGTTCGCGAACGTAGAAGTGACATCTTTTTATTAAAAGCGACACGACCACAATTAAAATATTGCATGCTATTTGGGCTCACCTGAGTACTACGGGCTAAAATAAAACCATGATTTTTGCTCACAAAACTCTCTATATACGTATTAGTGAGATGTCCAACACTAAAAACTAATTAATTTTTGTGACAATTTTAGACTTTGTTGAAATTGCATATCAAAATTTTCTCAGGAATACCGCAAAAATAATCGTGCCGCGCTATATGCGTTAGCTGCATAGTTTTTTACTTGTATCTCTGTTTGTTACTTGGTAATCCCCCTGTTACCTTATCTGCAACTTCCAAAAAAAAGTTGTAAGAAAAAAAATTGTTCGTCACGAGATGTTGTATAATTTTTATGTTTAAACAGCAAAAAACCGCAAAATGTGTAATTTAAAACTTCATATCCAAAATTTACCGTAACAAAATAGTAGATGTACATTTTAAACAAAAGAATTAGTTGTTTTTATATTAATTTTTAAAGCTAAAAAGCTGTATGAATTAATGTTTTCTGCGACCAACGTATGTATACATTTATTCTTGTTCAGCATGACTACAAAGTAGGTATTTAATTTTTCAAAAAAAATCGAAGGTATTCCGCGAGATAATTACTGTTTTTTCTTTCTAATATCATCCTGTAAGGCGTAATATCGCACTAATTGAACACCCTGCATAATAAGGGGTTATCCCTGGAGAAATGAAATACATATAAGCATGTAAGTATATAGTCAAACATTGCTTATATAGTGATTTGAACAAACGAAATTAATAGAAATTCCTATACCGGTTTACATATCGAAACGTATAGAAAGATAAGAACAAAGAAAATACAAAAATGTACACAAGCTCTGTCGATAAGGAGATACAACTAATTAGTCAAGTACACATCAAAAATCTTGAATGTTACAAGAAATGAAGTTATTTTAGAATTTTGAAAAAAAACTAACATTGATGGACTAAATGCACAATAGTTATAAACTAACAAACGATCCAAGTCATGAATAAATGTTAATTTAGTTTAAACACAAATTAAAATATAATAAACAGATTAAGATTAATATCAACAGGTTTTATTTTACCTTTTATTTATAGTACGACGCACGACCAAGTGTACGAGCTCTGCTAAACTGTCATTTTTTTCTGGGACTGGGAGTCCCGCGCTTCTGTGTCACTACCTATTCCAACCTCGTTTTGTGGAAAATCAGAGCCGGCGCGTTAAAATTTTAGACAAGCAACTGAAATCGTTTAGAAAATGACTACAAAATTCTTAGCTAATTCTAATTACCAAGCTGACAGTATGGGTGTGTGAGTGACAACATTTAACTTACAGTATTTGTTTTCAAGTTCTGCTAAGAATTTCACAGCAATTTTCGTAAAAAAATAAACGATTTTAGTTGCTTTCACAAAGAACAATAACTAATTTGAAAACTATAAAAGATGGGTATAGAGAACAATTGTACCATTCGACAGAAAATAATTGTGCATAAGGCTGCGAAAAAACATATACATAGTTTCAATTTAAGAATGAACTTGCGATTGTTTGAAAATAGCCAAATCCATCATTAAATATCTAACACCCTGTATGTAAGTAACCCACTTTGAAATTATGGACGGGAGACTGGGGGGTATAGGTATCTCTCCTGAGAGAATATTGTTGCTCCAGATTTCCTACTGTAAAATAGGCATGATTCTTCGCTACCTACAGCTGTGTTACCTTTTTTTAAAGAAGTAAATATCTCAAAAACGGTAAATCTTAGAATTGGGAAAGTCCTATGAAAATCTACGTAAAATCAAATGTAAATTCAAAACCGTAGTAATATACAGGGTGTTCCACTAAAAATAATGAAATTGATGTCAACTGGAAGTGCTACATAAATACAATTATTTTAATTGAGGAGGGCACACCCAATAACGCTATTATCTACATTTTTAAAATTTAAATTGAAGTAGTTTCCAAAATATTCTAATTGGTGGTCACCGTGAGATACCTTGTATACACTCAATTGTATTCATATTTTATTTATTTCTGTTTTGTTTTTTCTTGAACTTTAAGATTGGTAATTACTGTTTTGCTTTGTGTAAAATTCAATAATTATCTACATGGATTTTGTTTTTAATAAATTTTAGTCAAAGTCTACTACTTACAACTGGACACAAAAGAAAATTTTAGAAATTTTTAAATTTTGAGCTTGCTTCTGAAAATCATTCTATGTAATTATATATTATACGAATGGACACATAAAAATATACAGGATGTTCTATTTAAAAAAACGTACGTTTACGTCACAACTAAAAAAGCTGACTACGCCACTGAATTCCGCAGAAAAAGTGCTACGTTATAACTTCTTCGATAAGTTTAAAGATAACTCAGGTAGGAAGGAGGGGTGCCTAAGATGATACTTTTAAATTTCACCCCGTATCTCAAAAATTAAAAGGGATATGAAAATTATGCTAGCGCCATCTTTAATTTCACAAAAAAGTAGCAAACTGTTGCGAAAACCGCAGTCTTCATGTTTAAAAATAAGAGATATACAGTATGTATAGACGTCTTAAGAACTGCACGTTTTACTTTCTAGAGTATTTATTTCAATTAAAGTGAAGTTTTCTAGACTGAACTCAAGTGTTAGCAGATAAAACAGACCTGACAACAGCAAGGCTACTGGAGGAGGGGTAGAAACTGGCAAAACGTCTCAGCTGTCAAATAAGAAGACACCACGATAGTTCAGCCTGGAAAGCTTCACATCAATCAACCACAATCGGCTGTGAAAGTCTAAGATCAGTATAATACTAAGATAATATTAAGAATAATTTTTTTGGGATATAGAAATTTAACAACTACTCCACATTTTCAACCATTTATTTACGAACAAGCAAATAAATATAAAAAGAATAATGTAAAAATCTTACCTTTAGTATTTCTCGACGGTTTATTAAATGTTGTATGTACTGTATTTAAATTATCTTCGATTTTTGGAAAACCATTAATTTCGGATAACCATTCCATATTTATTGGCGTTTTACTAATTGGGAAATTATCAAAACTCTTGTTTGTAATATTATCTAGTAAATCATGTGAATTAGAAGGAATGGGTATTGAATTGTTCATGTTTTTATCAGGCATTCCGCTGAAACTGGGCACAAAATTTTCTTTTGACGTACTGGGGACAATAATTAACGGTACATTCTTGTTTTCAGATTCTGTATTTAAATTATCCTCAATTTTTGGAGCACAATCATTCATTTCGGCCAACCATTCCATATTTATTGATGTTTTACTAGTTGGGAAAGTATCATAACAATGGCTTGTAATATTATTTAGTAAATCTGGTGAATTTGAATTAATGGATATGGAGTTATCTACATATTTATCAGGCATTCTGCTGAAACTGGGCACAAAATTTTCTTTAGACGTACTGGGAACAATAATAAATGGCGCATTCCTGTTGTTTAATGCACCTGTTTGTATTGGGGGTATGTCAAAGTCTTCTTTACCATCAGATGAAATTATATGTTGCGTAAATTTGTCCATAATTAAAGAACAATTTTGATTCTGAAGTTCCTCACTAAATATATCGAATGGAGATTGATATGTTTCAGACAGTAATGCAGATATGGACAGTCTTTCCGATGAATTTACTTCTACATTTGTATTTTGAACTTCTTGTTTATTGAACATTGTAGTGCTGGTGACAGTCTCAATTTGTTCTGAGTACGCATGTTGAGGATAGTGTACACTTTGATTTAAATTAGAATTATTGCTTTTCGAAGATAGACTATTTAAAGAATCTTTTTCTTCGGTTTTATTTTCAGTTGAAATTAAACTATGATTTTGTTGGGGCGGAGAATCTTTCCTTTTAGGTAGTTGAATTTCTGAAATACTTTTCACTATTTCAGGAAAATAAACTTCACTTTTCTGATCTATTTTTGAGACTGCATCTTCAATTGCCTTTTTAAGTTCAAAATTATTCACAGTTAAATTATTTTTTTTAATATTCTCATTGCAATCAGACTTGGATTTTTTAACAAATAAATCACTTTCTGAGCATTCGTTTTGTTCAAAAATACGCTTTTGCGTTAATGGAAGTTCTGGGTTATCTGGCAATAAATGTCTGTTATTATTTAATGTATTCTTATTAACGGGTCTGGATCTGCCAGAACCACCAATGGATTTCTTTTGAACTTTCAAGCACAATTTTCTTGCCACCACTCTTATTCTGTTGGGTTCATTTCCTATTTCGCCAAGAAGCTTAATTATGTAACTTGCTTGATAGTATGGGAAAATACGGCACAAAAATTTTGCTTCAGCATTTAAAACATTATAAGAAATAGACAAGTCTTTGTAAATAAAATACTCAATCAGAGCTTGTAAGTGATTGAATTGAGTTCCTGGTTTACTCCAATCATGTTTGTAGTGCATATAAAGTGTTGGAATGTCAAGCCATTTGCTTATTTCTTCAGGTTTAAGAAGTGGTGATACCTAAAAGAAAGTATGTGAATCCATTACATTTTTATATTTACAATTGTCATTATCTACTTTTACTTATTGATGAAATTACACACTTGTTAAATGAGACGTTTAAGCACCATAAAAATTCACGATTTCTTTTAAAGAAAAAACAACATAGGTAGGTACTATGTTTTCAATAGCCATTCATGTACGAAACAGTGCCCAAACCGAAAAAAAAAATAAAAACAAATTGATTAAACATACATACAATTTTTTAGAGATCTTTTAGAAGTAAGTTAGTTTAATATGAAATATTATACTGAAAATTCAATTTCTGAATTTTTACCCACTACACGCTACCTCAAATTAATGAGGGAAAAATTGTTGTTGTTGTCACAACCCCGCCGGGAATCGAACCCGAGACCTTTGGCATTACGCACCAATGTTCTGACCACTAAACTACGAGAGGTGACAACAACAACCACGACCAACCGACCTACAAGGTTAACGATCCGTCGAACTAATGTAACTATATACTGAATATACTATGATTAAANATGTCTAAAAAAATTGTATGTATGTTTAATCATAGTATATATTAGTTCGACGGATTTGTGACCTAATAAGTACGGTTTGTCGTTGTTGCTGTTGTCATCTCTCGTAGCTTAGTGGTCAAAGCATTGGCGCGTAAAGCCAAAGAGCCCGGGTTCGATTCCCGGCGGGGGTGTGACAACAGCAACAAATTTTTCCTCATTAATTTGAGGAAGTGTGTAGTGGGCAAAAAAGAATTCAAGAAATTCATTTTCAGAATAATATTTCATAAAAAACAAATTGATTTACCCCAACATAAATAACAAAAGCACACAAAAGAAACAAAATATATACAAATAAGTAACATACTTAACCCAATTCTAACATAAGGTAATCTAAAAAACATAGGTATCCTAACTAATATTATGAATGCGAATGTGAGTTTGTTTGTTTGTCGGTCGGCTTTTCACGTCTTAACTACTCAACCGATCATAATGAAATTTTGTAGACACATCGTTATGGGTACAGAAAACAACATAAGGTACCTTTTATCCGGAAAAAAATACTGTTCCAGAAGGATAGAAATAGTAGTTTTATGTAGACAATCAAAAATCTTTTTTTTTTTATCAACTTTTATTACTTAAATAAATAATAAATTTATCGCAAATAAATCTTATAATGAAACGATTATAAAATGAGAAGCTGAACATAAATAAAAATGAGGACTTTTAAAATCAAGACATAAAATTGTTTTGAAAGAATTTTCATGGCCCCATTATGATTTAGTTAAAAAAAAATAATTAAGACGGATTGTGTACCCTCTTTCCCTTCGTAAGAAGTCTCACTTAATTTATGGAAAGGCCCTTACGAAAAACTTACATAGAAAAATCTTCTCGAAGGTATCTTTTTACTGTACGGCGCGGGACGTATAGCGTCACCAAGTATGGCTCGTTCTAAATTGCGCAGTACAGCAGTGCGCATCTAATTTGCCGAGTAGGCATGTTTTTTTACGTTTAGAATTTGGCAACTGAAAATACCGAAATTGATGCGCGGACGCTGAATGCGTAGCACACGAGCACGTTTTCTATCCTTTATTGGTGATAATGAATTTTAGATTCATTCGCTTGGCGTTAAATTTTTGTTCCTGTCTAGTCTTCTTGAATGGGAGCCTCACATATGAGCAAAAAAAGAACTGACACCCCCCGGGGGGGAGGAGAAACTTTCATCCACCGTAACCTAACCAACCGTAGTTAATATAAAGCAAACCTTAGACCATGACGACTTCAGACAGATGTAATCAGATGTGAAAACTGTCCAGTTTTCATAAAATAGTTGAGCGTTGCGAAAAAATCCATTAACCTTTTACATACCAAAAATAACAATAAAATTAAAACTAGAAAGCGCATTATTAACATTGATATGGTTACTATAGAAGGAAACTGGGTAAGTTTGTTAATATTTTTCAAGTCAAATTGGTGACACAATCACAACTAGGGTTGCCACCCGTACTTTATTATAAAGTACTGTACTCTATTTCGACTGTGCGTACGTTATAGTTTACAAGACACATAAAGTACGCAAAAATACTTTATTTAAGGCCTTAAGTAAACATTGTAATTTGGTAAGCGATTATTCGAAATTCAGAGTACTTTTACATCATCATCAATATTACACAGAAAAATGGCAAGCCATATTTACGGAACATCCTGATTTCCCAAATCTGTTCAAAGTAGTGTCACTTTTGCTGTCCGTTCCGGCCACTTCAGCATTTACAGAAAAAGTATTCTCTCTTATGAATACAAAGTGGCGGGACGACAGGAATAAAGCTTCATTAAAACTAATTACAAATGGACTTTTAGTTTAATTAAATCTTTATTTGCTTTGTTTAGAGGCTATTAATATATTTAAGAGCGACAGCAATTTGTTACTGGCTGATAGGTGTAACAAAAATATGTTTTTAAAAACAAAAAATAAAATACTTTATTTTTATGCTGAGTACTTCCTTTTTAACCATTTAGTCGACAAATACTTTATGTAAAGCCTGAAAAGGTGGCAACCCAAATCACAACGCTCTCACTATTTTATGAAATTTGTTGAACGGTTTTCTCATATTTATGATGTGCAAACCTGATGCCAGTTCGCTACCAGATAATTTAAACTTTGTATGTTGGTATGTTTACGTTTCATTAAACAGCCAGACGCGGATCGCGATTTCGATCTCTTTAGATCTCATCAGCGCGTCGCAGACAGTTTCGACAGAACACAGACCAATTTTTACCTTGTCTTAATAGCGCGTTTTATAAAATACCACAAATGGCGCGGTAAACGCCATCTGTAGTACAATACTATATTTGGTGGAATTCGTTATGCTGAATAAGGTCCATTTAGCGACGTGCTGATGAGATCGAAATCGCGATCCGCGTCCAAATGAGTATTAGTGCATGTATTGTGTTTTCTTTCAAAAATACACGTTCCTTCTATACATTATAGCTATGTACGTTGAGGTGTTATTTTTTTTCTGTTTTCCCCACTTTTTCGCACGCTAAATCGCTATAAAAGGCACAATACCTAAGAATATTCTTCAGAAAATTTCTTAATAATTTTTATGGTGCTAAAATGTCCACACGCAATGAGCTTAACAATATTATTCCGCCACACTTTAGCTTCTTCAGTTCTTAAGATGTTACAACAATCTTGAAGAAGTCAGTGCTGCGAAGCAATATTATGCTAGATGTTTATCTAAAGGGCAAATTTTAGCGGTGTTGTAGAGCACTTTAAATAGCTCAAACCTCAACGCCAAAATACGACACTAATTGTAAAAGCCCGAAGTACTTTTCTGATTTTCGGTAACAAAGTTACCATTTTTGGGTACTGAAGGGAACTAAAAAATAAAGACAAATAGAACATTTGGTAAAACAGCCTCCTTCAACTATATACACGATCAGGACAGCACTCACCACGTTCGTGTTAACTATTTCTTTTCTGCCGCCAAAAGAAAATGTTCGTAGGCTGTAGAGAGCCAACAACACATCTGCCGAACATTTAAATACTAACTATTACGAACGGTTTGATAACCTTATTCCAAATTGGATAAAAACCTAATTACCCCTTATTTAAAACGTACTAATATGTATATCATGGTGTTACAGGCGAGTGATGCGGATACCGTGGGTAGAGAAGGTTAGAAATGAAGAGGTATTAGAAAGAATAAGGGAATAGAGGACTCTATGGAAGTCAATAAGAAATAGACAAGATAGGTTAGTAGGACACCTTCTCAGGCATGAAGGTCTAGTCAGAGACATATTAGAGGCAGAAACAGGAGTTAGGAGGGGTAGAAGTAGACCTAGAATAGATTACTGTTTGCAAATAGTTAAGGATATAGGTTGTTCTAGTTTTAGGGAAATGCGAAGATTAGCTCAGTATAGGAAAGAATGGAGGAGCGTGTCCAACCAGTCTTAGGACTGACGACCTTACGATGATGATGATGATGATGAATATGTATATCGAGTCCAACATTTCCCTGTATGTACTATTAGTCCAAAATGCAAAAACCAGGTAAGTTGATGCGACCAGTTGTCTCTGGAATTGATTCACCGAATTATAAATTGGTATAAAGTGGTTGACAAGTAATTTCAATAATCTCACAATAAAACAGTCTAATTTTTCAGTAAAGAACTCAAACTGAGTTCATAAGTAAACTCAAAAACTTTAAGTTAAAAAGTAGTAAGGTTTTGGTTTCATCTCATGTTTGTTTTTTTTCCAAGTGCACCAGTTCCACTTACTTTGACATATTTGGAGGATTTACTCAAAGAGAATGGTTTTATATTGCTCTAGTCGTGTGAATCTTGCACCCGATATAAATAATCAGCTGATTTAATCTTTATCAATAAATTGTACGGCGTTTACAGGTTCTAAGTATGTAAGTAGCATAGTTCCTCATAGCTCTTCCCTCCTTCTGTTCATAGAAGCAACCTTTATCAGAAAATAATTTTACAAACTTCAATCTCTTCTATTAAAAAACCAAAATAACTAATTATATCAAATTTTAAGG
Organism: Agrilus planipennis; assembly: GCF_000699045.2. Lineage (NCBI taxonomy): Eukaryota > Metazoa > Arthropoda > Insecta > Coleoptera > Buprestidae > Agrilus > Agrilus planipennis. Next base: position 887,469 of record NW_020438978.1, on the reverse strand, counting down.
GCATAATAAAAATATAGAGTACTACATAACAGCGTACAAAAACAAAAAAAAATCACAGAACAAGCCCATTTTGCAAAGGTTACGTAGAATAGCAACTAATATTATTACCTCTAAAAAGACAACTGCATTTATCGTAAAAAAAATGGTGGGATGCAGGGTTCACGAGAATGCTATCGTAAATAAATATGTGTATTTGTAAATATTGCTTAGATTTTGTAAAATATGTATCATAATATATTGTTTTGTGATGAACATGAAATATTATCATTCTAATTAGTTTAAATCTAAAGAAAACCCGCTTCTAACTGAAATCCCAAAACAAAAATGTTTAATTTGAAGAGACTGAAACAAAATTATTAATAGCAATGAATGTGTAGGCAATCACCGGAAAAAAATAGTCAGAAGCAAAACTGAAACTTTTCACAGACTGTATTAACTGTATGGTAAAATATCCAAACTCCAAACCACCTTATTACCCTCAATAGCAAAGTTGTATCCCAACAGAAACTTCATTTATCAATTTATCATAAGGACGGTGCATTGCGTGACAGTGCTAAAAGTATCAAAAAAATGATTTGGAGATCATCATGATTCGATCATGACATATCTTTGAAGTCCTGCCCCGATAGCAGTCTCGATTTAAATGTAACAGAAACTAGCATAAAATGAAACATCTTGGAAACCATCTGCAGAGAACAATTCTTCAATTACACACAAAACTACAAGAAATTGGAATGCATTTACACACAAAGTTTTCAAGCATTGGTTAAGACTATTACCTGCATGATTTCCCTTCTTCTTTGCTAAGAATTAATGAATTTGCAAATAAAGGTATTACTGGAGAAAATAGTTATTACGTACTGCATATAATCTGCCAGTAAATGCTTTTATTATAAGTCTTCAAACTTAAAAGAGTTATTAGAATTTAGATGTTCAACTTGCCTTTAGTTTTTAGTTCTCGTACCTAATGAAGATAAGCTTGTTACCGAAAAGTATCTCGGACGGTTAATATCGTGTATTGCCATTGGAGTTTGAGCTATTTAGTATTCTCCTAAGTATTTACTTATAAATGAAAAATAGCCCATGCATCTCTAACATACAACTATTATTAAATTTATAAATATTTCCTACACCTATTGTACATTTATCATATATGCCTTATTTTAAAGAGCATATTACAATATTCTAGGTTTATAGGTACACTGATCATAGTATTATTTTAAAAGGGTTTTTATTTAAGAATGGCTTACCATGTTTACTGGTGTTTTCTTTCAGAAGTTCCAAAAAATTATGAAATTATTTCCTGCTGAATGTTGAATCACCAAATCCACGAATCTACTACTTAAGTATCCGTCGAGAATCAACTTCATTATCGTAATTGCTCATATTTGTAATCGTAATAACAAACATACACGAAATTGATAACAAAAGTGCAAAATTGGTGTATTCCATAGGTCTACTCTCTACAATCTATGATTGATTGGTACATGTATTCCATAGACAAATATATTCTAAAGTTCTATAATTATAATATAGTTACATATTTAGAACCCCCAAACAACGCGCAATTTATTTATAAAGTTTAAATCAGAGGATTATTTATACCGGGCATAGATAATAGATACCGGGTATCAAATTCACACGACTACATGGGTACGATGGGTACATGATTACTATCAATTATTATCCGTATATATGCAATCATTTTATGCTACTAGTGGCTCATGTAGCGTACCGTATGTGTGTTGTCGAGCTGCGACTTATAAACCACAGAAAATACAATTAGTTGGGCGAGTATCATGCTTTTCTGAGGTTGAGGTGTTAGAATAAAACGTGGCTCTATTGTCTGGATATTACGTACACTTGTAAAAATAAAAATAAATATAGCTAAGAAATGTAATATTATTGTCAACGCCAAGGAGTCTATAGGAAGGAGTCACATTTAAGGATTAAAATTTTTAACACAAAGTTTAAAACATAAACGTCGACGTTTACTAATGGACATGCCTTAGCGATCAGAATTGTGGTACAACAAAAGAAAGAGATGGAACGAAGTTTCGGATAATATCCATCTCTCTCACGATAGTGCGTAAGCGTGTCATGAAAGAGATAGCACTAGTCCCAAACTACGCCATCTCCCTCACTTTTCGAGACAAGAAATTATTACGACTTACGGCTAAGGCACGTCCTTTAATATGTCTATGATTTTGACTGCCCTTATGGACCATAGACTTATGAACCGAGTCGGCAACGGGACTTCATTCAAACAAGTCAATATGCAGACACTATGGAAGACACCATTGACGTAATTAATGGACGTGCCTTAGCGGTCAGAATTGTGGTACGCCAAAAGAAAGAGATGGAGCGAAGTTTCGGACAATATCTGACTCTCTCACGACAGTGCCGTACTTCAGAGAAATTTTCTCAAACGCTTCAAATAAATTTTAAAATTACGATTATGATTAGTTGACAAAAATAAATTCTTGAATAGTAAATTAATTCATTTTCATAATGATTTAATATGATTATTAATATTAATTTTCAAAGAGTGTAAAAGAAGAATTTTACTGTAAATTAAAAAAAAAGTAAATAATTATTTTTAAAATTAATTTTTGTCTGATGCCAGCTAATTTCAGTGTCATACGTAAATATAATTCAAAAAACTAACTGACACCGTGTTTGAACAAAAAATATCTGTTGCAATTATTATTATCGTAATTGTTATCTTTCTTAGCATTATTGTATTTATTGTTTTTGTTATTATTGTATTTGAGATTTTATTTTTAACTGAATAAGGGAATAATTAATATTATTATAACATTTTTCAGTTTACCTTAGTGAAATATTGTATTGCACGTAATGTTAATAATTACTACATTAACTATTGTTTATNCTGAACCATTTTTTAAATTATTTAAAAAATTAATTTAATTTACAAATTCACCACGCAATATTAAATTTTACTACATGTACTTGTGTACGTAGTACTGAAGTACTGAAGACGCAAATATTTCTATGCCGTTCCTGCCGAGAAACCGAGAGCCAATCGCGTGTAATGAAAGAAATAGCGCTAGTCCGAAACCATACGCCATCTCCCTCACTCTTTTCGAGCCAAGAAATTATTACGACATATGGCTAAGGCTCGTCCATACTTTACGTCGATGGAAGACACTAATGACTACTACCATCGACACTACTACTAAAATCTATGGGAGAAGCAAATCTTTTATCCATCGAGATATGCGGGAGCGCGAATTTTAATCTTGCGGGCGTTCGCGAATGGCCAGCACTCAGCATTGAACAGTTCATGAGCTTCAATTAAATACATATTAAGTATGTGTTGCTAGTTCATTTTTTATTGTGTATTTTAACAAAATTTATATGGTTGAAATAAATTATCTCCATATATTTAATTAAAATAACGGCATATGTATGCCACTTCTGATTAGCCACTCAAATCTAGCTAATAATTTATTTCACTTTATATGTATAAATGTTCATGTAGTCAATATAAGTGAAATATGTACATCACTTCTGTAGCCGTAAGTACAAGGTGTTAATTTATAGTCTTTGTTTGCATCAATACACCACTTGCCGTTATACCAGAAGTTGACATCAACTCCATTATTTTAAATGGAATACCCTGTATGTTATACGTTATGAATTCTGTTTATGATTTTAGCTGAAGTTTGGCTTTCTCCTAAGTATATTTAAAATTTCCCTTTACTTTACTTTTTTTTAAAGAAGTTACAGTAGTTTGTTTTATTTTTATCTTCTTTCTGAAATCATCTTTGGTTTTAATAGTTTTTATAAAGATTTCAGACATCTTGATAAGGAATGGAAAAAGAAATCTCCAGGTGTAACAAAATGTATTTTATCGTCACAAAAAAAGGAACAAAATGACTTACTAATGAATAGCTTACTAACTAGTTTTTACATGTACACATGTCTACAATACAAAATAAATCAGTCTATTATGAAATACTAAATATTTAAGAAGTTGAGGTAGCCTTTTCTTTATTTTCAGCACCCTTTTCAATTTTCTCTTTTTCTTTTTCTGGTCCTGTGAAGTCAATGGGCAGCTCACGAACTTGTTCCGCAATTCCTTTTCTAGGGGCAACTATAGTCAAAACACCATCAGATGACAATTTGGTTGTTACATCCTTTACATCGTGCCCTTCTGGTAAAACGAATTTTCTTACGAAATGTCTTGAAATAAAACCTTTTCCTGCTTGTTCCTCTTCGTGTTTACCTTCAATTACAATAGAACGTCCATTAATCGATTTCACTTTTATTTCTTCTGGGGCAAAATTTTGAACATCTAATTTCACTTGAAATTTATCCTTGTCGTGGACTATCTGCTCTGGTTCTTCCACAAATCCTGCACCAACTCTTGGAAATCTACTGAATGCACTTGGAGGGCCATAGAAAATGTCGTCAAATACCCTCATTTGCTGTTCCAGTTGCCTCAGGGGGCGCATTAATTCACGCATTACATACCGTGGTAAAAGAGACATTTTTAACAACTTTGTGCAATATTTCAAAACCGAATAATGCTCTGTGTTCAAGCGTCTAACGCACTCGCCGACTCGCTACTTAATGTTTTTGTTTTCTCGAAGCAGAAATATTTATACGGCACGCTACACGTGGGATTGAATTTTCTAGAAAATAATAAAAGGCATGACTACAGTTATATGCAAAAATAATTAGGAAGTTTTCAATGTTTATTATTAATTCAATGTTTAGACTTCGTTAGTTTTATCGGTTAGTTGTTATTTCGAGACTACGGATTTTGTCCTAAAAATGTAATGATTAATTATATCAAAAATTGCTTTCAAATTGGAGTAAAGGGATGTTACAACTTTTTTTGCAGGTAACTGTAAAAATAAAGGAATAATCCAGAACCGACTTCTCCGAAAAATGCCCAAAAACGAACTCTCCAGAATTCTCTAGAATATGTTTTGAATTATATCTACTTTATACAAATCCAAATAAAAAAGTTAATAAGTAAAAAAAGGGGTGTGTGAATATTAAGACATTTATTTGTATTTATTTTAAGGTACAATTCTATGGTGGGTAGGTGCTTGTCTACAGTAGGCATGTAGTGCAAGTTTTTAAAGGTTACTAACAGAATGTGGTAGGTGCCAGGTATAATTATCGTTATGATCATGATTATCATTTATCACAATTACTTATGTATTAATTGTAAATTGATTAATGGGAATGAAACGTGAGCACAGTTAAAGGAAAAAATAGTGGTTGTGACTTTTAACCTAGAAAAGGTTTTTTAGTATCTAGTTCTGCAGCATTTATTTTAGTGAAAATGTCTCGTATTATTGTAAAGAATCTTCCAAAAGATGTAAGGAACTGTTTTTTTAAATTTTAATATTTTATATCTTATGAGTTGTAATTCAGATTACTGAGGATAAACTACGAAAATTATTTAGTGAAAAGGGCACAATAACGGATATACAGTTAAAGTACACTCCAGATGGTAAATTTAGACAATTTGGATTCGTTGGATATCAAAATGAAAAAGAAGCTGAGGAAGCAATAATATATTTTAATAATTCTAGAATAAAAACAAATAAAATAGTTGTTCAACCTTGTGCTTTGTTGGGTATGTTTAGTCATTAAGGGCTAACATTGAGAAAAATTAATTGCTCCTGGGTCTTTACAGGAGATGAAGGAAAACCAAAAACTTGGAGTAAATATACGAATGATAGAGTTAAGGATCATCCTCCTGTTTCAGTTGACAACGAAAATGATAAGAAAGCAAATAAAGTTAAAATAATAGAATTATTAGAAAAGGTAGTTTATAAACTTGTTTTTATTTTATATAATTCACTGATTTTTAAATAATATTGTTTTTAATAACTTACTTGTGAAATGATCTTCGAGGTTCTTTATTAGCTTTTCATTTGCAGATGAAACAGTACTGAACCATTTTTTAAATTATTTAAAAAATAAATTTAATTTACAAATTCACCACGCAATATTAAATTTTACTACATGTACTTGTGTACGTAGTACTGAAGTACTGAAGACGCAAATATTTCTATGCCGTTCCTGCCGAGAAACCGAGAGCCAATCGCGTGTAATGAAAGAAATAGCGCTAGTCCGAAACCATACGCCATCTCCCTCACTCTTTTCGAGCCAAGAAATTATTACGACATATGGCTAAGGCTCGTCCATACTTTACGTCGATGGAAGACACTAATGACTACTACCATCGACACTACTACTAAAATCTATGGGAGAAGCAAATCTTTTATCCATCGAGATATGCGGGAGCGCGAATTTTAATCTTGCGGGCGTTCGCGAATGGCCAGCACTCAGCATTGAACAGTTCATGAGCTTCAATTAAATACATATTAAGTATGTGTTGCTAGTTCATTTTTTATTGTGTATTTTAACAAAATTTATATGGTTGAAATAAATTATCTCCATATATTTAATTAAAATAACNAAACAAATAAAGAAGAAAACAACACAGAGGCTTGCATAAAAAAAAAAGAAAAAGTGAAGTTATATACAATTAAGGTAAGTAATATGCTATTTTATGATTGTTTTATTACATTTATTCATTCATACATACATGCATACATACATACATACATAAATACATACACAGGTACATTATTACCATAACAAAAGTAAAGAAACTTTGGTTTTGTGCAAAAAGAAAACGTCTATAATTAAAGTTTAAAAAAGATTATTTATGGATGAAGCTTATTGGTTTTGTTTTACAGAAATAAATATGCTGTAATTTTAGGAAGAAAGAGTGTGACTACTGTTTGTAGGCAACTTCCCTTATCCAAATACTCGGTATGTTTAAGATAATTTTACGTTATAACGAAAACAGGCCGAAATTTGAACGGCCTAGTAAAAATACATCCTCTATGAATAAAAGAATTTGTCAAAAATATCCATGGATGTCAGAACCAAGAATAATTGTTGAAATTCTTGTTCCAGGATTAGTTGAAATGAAAATCTACATCAGACATTCACTCAAGAAAAAAAAGTTAATTCTGATGAGTGAAGTGTGTAAAGCGTTTAGTTAATAAGATATACACATAATGTAAATACTTCTACTAAAAAATTTATTGGAAGCGAAAGAGCAAAAAATCGGGTTTTCGCATATTTCTTTTAAACTATAGGTGAATGTTATTGTAAAGATTAGTCAGGCATTTCTCCTCATTTCTTATATTCGATTCAAGTTTACAAACCATATAACAAAATAATTCGACTTTTACAGCTTTAACTGTAACCCTTTTTGCAGTACCTATTGTTAGTTACAAACTATTATAAATTAATTTTCAACCCCAGTTTTCTGGGTTCAGTTCATTTCCTAACTACACTTGAACTTGAGAAAGCGAATTCCATTTATTTGTAAGGATGTCGTGTGAAGAATAGTTGATCTTTGTAAATATGTATGCGTAGTCAATTAAATCATAACGGTTTTTAAACAATTTAATGCCTGTTGTTTTACCCCTTTTGAAAATTGTGTCTGTAGTTTCGCAGCCAATTATTGCATATGTAAATAAAGAAAGATAGTGTTAACTTGACATTCCGACAGTGCTGTATTTAGAAGGGAGGCGTATGGTGTTATAAAAAGGTACCTATGTGTGTATGTGTATACTAGTATAAAAAATTCCTTAATGGGTGGATAGGTCTATTGACGAACCACCTATAAAAAAGGGTAATGCACCTTAAAAATGCATCAGTGGTGGTTTGGAAATTTAATAAAATTACCTATCCAGGGGATATTAATTGACCTATTAATATTGACGTAACGTTAATTTTTTCTTTTGTATTGTTAATACCATGTTGAGGTGTATTTTAAACAGTACTGCATACTATCGGCGATAAACAAAGTAGTTATTTGATTAACTTTTATTGCAATGAGCGTATACAGTAGCGTAGTAATAAGCTGTTGGTATTTACGTTACACAATACAACCATCACTGTTTACATTCTCCTCCGTCGATGTAGCTGCTTAGTTATCGCAATTTTTCTATATGTTGTTAATTCCCGTTCAGACCTTATTTCGGATTGCAACTTCTTCTAATTTTTATGCCCATTCATCACGCTGCTTTGCTCGCCATGCAATTCTCTATTACAGCTAGTTAATACCCTCCAAAGCTTGCATTTTGGTGTATTACTGTATATCTTTCTGTTTGATGGACTTTGTCACTGTACAATATCGTTACTACTGAGATAGATATACAGCTGATAAGACATTGTTAATATTTATAAAAGAAATTACTAATGCGTAGCAAGAAAAATTTATTAGAAAGCAAAATCGTTTCGATCTTATATTTATTTCTCTTATTCAATGTTTATTTGTTTTGTTAAGGGATTCTTTTATTTTAATGTGTAATATGGAAACGTGCTATATATTTGAATTTCTATTGTAGCTTAAAGGATTGCCATACAAATGTAAGAAAAAAGATATAAAAATATTTTTGAAGCCACTTATTCCTTATACCATAAGAATACCACCAAAAGTAAAAGGTTTTGCATATGTTGGATTCAAAACAGAAAGGCATGCAAATCAAGCTTTGTTAAAAAATAAAAGTTTTATTGGTAACGCAATTAGATACATGCGTAGGGAGTCACTGAATTTAAATCATTTTCTTTTTAGCTGGAAAACAGATTCAAATAATAAAGTACACTGAAAAAGGCAATACTGAAGAAAACAACGTGGACCCTAAACTAAAGAAATGGAAAACACAAGAGGAATCCTTACAAAATGAAGAGGACATTGCCGAGTCAGGAAGGATATTTATCCGGAATTTGGCATATACAACTACAGAGGACGATATAGAAAAATTGTTTGCAAAGTTTGGTAATTAGCTGTTTATTTTTTATTTGCTGTACCTAAAGGTATTATATTTCAGGACCTATAACAGAAGTTAATTTACCAGTGGATCCAATAACCAGAAAATTAAAAGGATTTGGAGTCATTACCTTTTTGATGCCCGAGCACGCAGTAAAGGCTTATTCAGAACTTGATGGTACGATACATCAAGGAAGAATGCTGCATTTGTTACCAGGAAAAGTAAAAGATACATACCAAGAAACAGGTAAAGAACCTGTACCATATAGTATATGTATATTTTGTGAATATATAAGAAATCAAATTGTTTAAACAAAAATGCTTCGTCATTTTCGTCGAATAAAAACCTATTGGGAAATATTGAGTAAAATTAATCAAAAAAAAAAGTTGCCGGATAGTTGCACAGTAAAAATTCGTATCTATATGGGCGCTTAAAAAATGCTAGCCGCCTTATTTAATACAAGAAATTATTATATGTTTGTTTAAAAAGAATTTAAAATTCTTTTATAGTTTCAATTATTTAACGTTTGTTAGTTAGTCATTTATTTACTTTTAAATTTCGTTTCTGTTTGCAAGTTTACTTATCTTGTTTTGCATTCATGGTCTACCGATCGAATTTTTTCCCTTATCACTTAAAATAAACGGTGATTGGAATGTTTCACCAATTTAAATTAATGCTATTATTTTCTCTTACTGTCTAAATTGTTGTATGTTTTATTTATTCAGATTTAACAAACTACAAACAAGCCAAGGCTTCTAAAGAAAAGTTGGAAGCAGGCTCTTCACATAATTGGAACAGTTTATTTTTGGGCCATGATGCCGTGGCCGAAGTAATTGCTGAAAATTATGGAACAACAAAGGAAGCCGTTTTAGGTCCCCACGGGGACAGTAATGCCGCAGTAAGGCTAGCATTAGGCGAAACTCAGATCATTCAAAACACAAAAAAATTCCTAGAAGAAGAGGGAGTTGTCTTAGACATGTTTGAGAAGGTATTCTTCTAATTTTCTTAGGCTTGAAAGGTTGAAGTTTGTAAGTTTTTTAATTAAATTGAATCATTTTCTCAGTGTATATATAAATTTTTATTATTTTTTGCAAAATATTCTAATAATTTTAATTACATAAAAAGAAATAACAGGCAGTTTAAAAGGAACAATTTTGAAAATTCATATTTACGTATTGTATACCTCAATATTATATATGTAAATATGTAACTTCAATAAGAACAAAAACACTACATAGTCTTAAAGGAATTCCAAAGAAAAATCTAAAGTTCTCGAATAAGCAATGAAAATAGCACCATTTTCTAAATCTGGCGTAACGTAATAAATTATTTTGAGAAAGCTAAACATAGGCAATTAAAATTTGTCATTTCTTTATTTCTAAAGTAACTGTGTATTGTGATTTTAGCCAATAAAGAGAAGGTCAAAAAATATTATTATTGTAAAAAATTTGCCACATGGTACGTCTGCTGAAGAATTAAGGGAAGTTTTTGAAAAACACGGGATTTTAGGCAGAGTAATTTTACCACCATCTGGTATTACAGGTATTGATTGTAAATAACAATTTTTAAAAACAGCTTGATAATGCTTCATTTTTACACCAGCTTTAATCGAGTTTATTGAACCATCTGAAGCCAGGAAAGCTTTCAATAAATTGGCCTACTCAAAATTTAAACACATACCACTTTTTTTGGAATGGGCTCCTGACGGTTCTTTACAAGAGAAAACTTTCTCGGAAATCAAACAAGTGACTGAAAGTCATAGTAAAAATATAGATGAGAAGAAAGAGGAAGAAAATAAAAATGGTAAAATTACCAATCAAATTGAAGAAGAGGAAGAGGAGGAAGAGGTTCCAGAAGAAAATACAACATTGTTCGTTAAAAATTTAAATTTCCAAACAACTGATGAAACTCTTAAAAAGGTAAATAGATCAGAACTAATTAAATAACCGCCATAATATTTTCTTTTGTTAATAAAACTACGGACGAAAACCTGATTGTGTTAAGCAAAACAAAATGTTGTGTCCATAAAATAAACTTTTAACTGCCACCACTCGCACAACTTAAAATTAACTGGCAAATTGGTCATAGACATTGAATTTTTGAAATGAGTTGTGTAATTCCTTACTAACAAGCTCAAACTTTTCCTCTTTATAATATTAATGTAATAGTATAGTTTGCTGAAAGAAATTGTTCATCCAGAAACAGTTTTTCGGTTTCACCATAATAAATAAATTATTTAGATATAAACAGTTATGGTATGAAAAGCAGTAATATAGCGCTAAGGTTAAGAATTTGCAGTAGAATAGCATTTCTTCTTAAATTTCCGTTAGTGGCAGAATAGTCCTTTGTATTAACCACGGGGGGGGCACACTATAATATAGACACGACGCATAATTATTATGTGAACAAAGTTTGCTACAATACTATTTTATATTTCATTTTTTAGCACTTTGAAGAGTGTGGTAAAATATTTTATGCAAATGTTGCCGTTAAAAAAGATAAAAACAATCCCAAAAATCGATTATCGATGGGATATGGTTTTGTGCAGTTCTATCACAAAACAAGCTGCAATAAAGCGTTAAAAACACTTCAAGCTAGCGTATTAGATGGAAAAACATTGGAATTAAAACGATCTGAAAGGACTTTGAAGTAAGTTTTAATTTTACTGTTATAATACTTGTTGGAATTTATTATTAACCAATAGACTGATTACGACATTTGAACATAATTCTTTATAGGGTAAAAATGTTAAAACACTTGCTGCAAGTTTCACAATTTTATTTTATAACTTGACGATACCGACTCAGTTATTACACCTTTTCCACATGTGATCCTTTTTTGAAAATATTTACATGTTTCACCAACCCCATAATTTCCGATGTAATTATTTATAATAGAATTAAGATTTATGTTGATGGACTGTGGTCGAAATTAATGTTTAAGTTAAACATTGTCGAAGACTTATCGCACGTTTTTTTAATTAATATATAGTAGTATAATTATAAAAGTAATAACATTAACAGGGAAGTTATCGTTTACATTAATTTATATAAAAAGGAACCACTATAAAACCACTAAGTTAATTACAGAATTCCAACATAAACGGTTAATAGTCGTTGCATTTTCTTGTATTATCACATTCTATTTTAAAAGTAGTTGCATTAATAATTTATTTTTTATTCCCGTGGTTAGGACTGATGTTAAATATACATCCAAGAAACCCAAAGTTACAAAACAAACAGGAACAAAAATTCTTGTTCGCAATGTTCCATTCCAAGCTAATAGAAAGGAAATTTGGGAACTATTTAACACATTTGGAGAGTTAAAAACAGTTCGTTTACCAAAGAAAATGTCTATAGAACAAAATGCACACAGGGGCTTCGCTTTTGTTGATTTTGTGGCAGCAAATGACGCAAAGGTAAGTTTTAGAATTTCAGTTGAAGAGACACAGTACTAAACTACTGGGGATACAATTGTTTTCTTTTATTGGTATGATTTTTTTGAAACTAAACCTCTAGAAAATTGAGTCAATTTATTTTTAGGTTTTGTGTAATAGATACACTGATGTGCAATATATGTACAGTGTACCAGACTTTTTTGTAAAATTTATGAACGAGAATAAGCTTGCGTTCATTATTTTCACATGTTTTTAATGATATGGCAATGTGCACCAAAGAACGCCTGAGACCGTTGATTTTTCTATTGGGAATAATCGTTCTAAATGGGCTAACCAAAACGTGTACAAATTATACACCAAACCTATCCTTATAAATCAACTTACGCATAAGTCAAAACTATTATAACAGAGTAGGTTCAAGAGATTAATCCATAGCTAATGGTCTTACGAATAAAAGTCATAAAGTGGCAATAAAATACAAATAAATTTACTGCAATTATCACTTCATCACAAGTTCGTCAGGTTGAGGCAATCTTTGCATATCCCGAATTATATCTACAAATCGTTACCATTTCGAATTTCCTACACATTTTTATATTGTCAAAGTATACAGAATCTGTTGTATATCAGTAGAAATCAAGTAATATACCTATATATGTATGCAAAAGTTCGAAAACTTGAAATAAAACTAAGTCCTTATACAATGGAATGTAAAATTTATTTAGAATTATTCGAAGTACATCTGTTCTAGAGAAATACACCAGTTGCAAATTGCTCTTTGAATTATAATTGAGTTTTACGAATTAAAAATAATTGCTCAATGCCAGATCCGGAAAGTAGGGTGAATGATCAGTGATATAAATCGATTTTGAAGCCAAAACAATGCGAAATTTATGTGTGTGTTCAGGCGCGTTGTCGTAGAAAAGCTACTAGCTACTTTCTCTTTGTACTGTGAATGAAACAATTCTTTAATGTAAACGCTGTATATCTATATTGTTGACTGCTTGGCGTGCCAGAACGAATTCATTGTGAATTAGATTAGACAATTCGAGTCAAAAAAAGTGATGGCATTGTATTTATTTTTGACTTTTGCGAACGTATTTTTTTCATGATTTTCGACCACTTGAAATATTTGAATCGCTTGAAAATGTTTGTTTCTGATAGTGATTTATTCCCGTACGCCACATTTTCATGTTCGTTTTTTTTTATATCCATTTTTAGATGAGAAAACACACTGCTTACTTAGATTGGATTGCTAAGATGCAAGAGAAATGGGATACTATACTGAAAATTTTCGCTTCAGTAGACAAGACTTTTGAACACACAAAACATATTTACGATAGTAGATGGTGCCACCACTTGTTCTTTAAAAAAATAGTTTCCGAACTTTTGTTGTACACCCTGTAGATTTGATATTTATAATTCTAGTCATTTTAGTATTTTAAATAAGGGGGTGGATATACTTCCTTTTTCATTTGTTAAACGTGTGAAATTTTAGAATTTAGTGTTTTATTTAGAATTATCGGTTTTTTGCCTATTTGACATAAATAGATTAAAAGTATTCAAAAACAAAATAATATTTCAACTACCAGTTGAAAAATTAAAAAAGCGTTTATGCCTTTTTTTATCTTTACAAGACTGGCACATACAGCGAAGAATAAATTAGCAGCTTGAGTGAAAAGCACATAATGTTTTAATAATAAAAATCGATGCTGTAATTGCAATTTTGTATTTTTTTCTTGTTTTGTAACGTTTGTTTATTTTGCTTTTCTGTTTCTTAATTTGCAGAAAGCTTTTGAAGCCCTTTGTCAAAGTACGCATCTGTACGGAAGACGTTTGGTATTAGAATGGGCTGCTACTGAAGGATTAGAGGAGATAAGGAAAAGAACTGCGGAACATTTTCACTCTGCTGAAGAAGTTAAATCCAAGAAAAGCATTCTCAATGTCGAAATAACATGAAATAGGTATCTGTAATTTTTACAATAATAATGATAATAATGTTACATATCTTTTATTAGTAATATATATAAAGAATATTCAATAATCCGAATAAAAAAAACAAAAGAAAGCATATATACACCATTTTGTATTGAACTGTTGTAGAGCTCTTTACCAACTTGATAGTATTAATTATATATTATTAAACGTACTGGATGAAGCATTCAAGGTAATTGTTTTGTTAAAAATGTTTCTACTGAACTTAAGTAAATTTTTATTCCTTAAATATTTACATTACTAATAAACAATTTAGATAATAACGATTTTTTAAGAGTACAACAATCGAGGTTCTAATATTTCTTCCCATTTACAAGTAATTTCTTTTGTATTCATTTCCTCAGTATCTTCTAAAGAAAATTTTCCCTTTGGTTGGCTTAGTTGATCACCGCCATCTAAGATAAAAAAAAAATAAGCATAACTTTTTGTGTACTAATAAAAGGAAAATAATTTCTTGCATAATATTCTTATTAAAGTGTTTCAAACTGAATTTCTTAAAGATGAACGAAAAATTAGATGTATTAGCTTACATCCTTCTACATGTTCATAACTATTTGCTTAAAATAATCCGAAGAACGATACATTTCAAAACTAAGGTGAAAGTTGCACCTAATTAGAATTATTATTATTATTTTAATTAGCCCAGGTAAAATATTTATTATATTAATTATCTTATTTATTTTGATGGTAAAGGTGTAGCACACAAGGTTAGAATCCCTCGAATGTTGAAAGTTGAAGGAATCATCGTTGTTTACTGCTTGCAGATGGGTCACGGGACAGAGCTCTGATATTAACTTTGAAAGAACCAATCAAATCACGAATAAAATGTGGCGTCTGAATCTGGCCAATCGCATCCAACGATTTTAAATTGGCGCTGTGACATCTACTATGTACTATAGATATACTTACTTAGGACGTAGAATTTGACGATACTATCTGCTGCTTGAAAATCTAGCACTTTAGCAATTATAAATTTTGATACTTCTGGTGTGTAATTTTCAGTCAGTACAACTATCTGAAACAAATAATTTACAAACATAAATATGCTTTGTGTATGTTATTTAAGTAGTACCTATTTATCATATTTACTTACCTTAAATGCAACGATGTTATCTTTCGTCGGTTTTGAATTCATCAAAGTTTTCTTTAAAATATCCGATTCACTAATTAAAAAAGGAGAAAATACTTCTTTTGCCGCAGTTAGTGCACATCCTTTATTTAAAAAATTTTCATTGTCTTGAAGTGTTTCTACAGCACATTTATCAGTACAATTAAGTTGTTTTTTATCCAATGTTGAACTATTTTTTGATTTTAAACAATTTTCAGCAAAATTGCTTTCTGTGTCATTGCATGAACCACTTTCAGAGCTATCACTAGAATCTGAATGTTGAAGGGTCTCTTTTTTCGATGTTCCATTTCCATTTAATTCTTTGAAGTAGTTATTTATTGCCCTTTGCATGGCAGTAGATATTCTACTTTTATCATTACATTTTGGGGTAGTTTTTGGTTTGAATTTACTGTTTTTGGTGCAATTTATAGTGTGGTTTAAATTAGAATTTAACAACTCTGGAGGGCACTCACTATTATTTTTATTAGTGATTACATTTGTAAATGTTTTGTCTTCGTTATTTGAATTAGTTACGAATGAATCACAAATTTTAATATCATTTAAAATTCTAATTCCTGATTTGGGTTTTTCGATATGGCATTTTTCTTCTAAAGTATTGTCATTATTGTTTAAAATAACACTTTTAACAGTGTTCTGCTCTCTTTCGTTTTTATTAGGAGTATCCATTTCTAATTTACTTGACTCTAGTTGTTGATTTTGTTTTTCAAAGTCATTGCACCTTTCTTCATCTTTCTGATTCATTTGGTAATCGTCAGCAAATTTTATGTGTATCAGAGGTGCAGATAATTTTACTGAAGTTTTGGGGGTTTCATTTAGTTGAGTAGATTCACAGTAATCTTCTGTTTGTTTATTGACACATGACTTTTTCTTTCTGTGTCTTTTACGTTTTCTTTTTGTGACAAAATTTGCAGTGAAGTAGTTCATATCACATTTTTCTGTCTCTTCTTTAATACCTGTGTAATTTATAGATGAATCGATTGAAGTAGGTATTGAATTTATGCTTGTACATGAATTTTTAATCTTTGTTACATTTGTTTCCCCTTCTTCATAAGCATCAGAATGTTCAGTTAATTTTTGGGATAATTCAAGTGAGTTTTTATTATTGGCTCTATATAAATCATCTTCCAATATTTTTATTGTACTATCATGAGAAGGGTCAGAAATATTGTTTGCATCTTCAATTTTCTTATCAATTTGTGGTGTTTCTTTATCAACTACTTTAATTGGTTGAATTAGTTTAGGAATGGTTGATATTTTCAATGTATGAATGGGTTTTCTTTCTGTAAATGTGCATTTTCCAGATTTTGCCATAGTTCCTAAAGTTTTAAAGGTAGTGCTACTGTAAGATGGATTATAAATTTTATGAACATTACCGTAATCACAATCTTTTGTGTTATTAGAAGCTGTAGAACATGGTAATAATTGCTCCTGTAAAATATTTTGGTCTGTTTTCATATGTGTTACACCATTACAAAGATTCTCTGCATGACCATTACTATGATAATTTTCACTGTTTTTTAAACTCCCCTGATTATGTAGTGTTATATCATTTTGTCCCTTTTCATTAGCAACAAGTTCCTTCAAGTTTAATGTACTAGTTTGAGATTTGTTATTTAATTTTTTTTTATTCATTGCCCTATTCTTTTTGTTCCCTTTTTCTTTAACTTCAGAAGTATTATCTTTTGCTTCATCTTCATTTTTGTCTTCTATTGATAAAGTACGCTTTCGTTTTTTTATTTTACTTTTGTAGAACGTTCCTGTACTTTTAATTTCTCCGTTACAATTTCTTTTTACTCTAAAATATTAAACTGATTAGCTTACCGGTGGTGAATAGATAATTACATTTAACTTACACAATAATGTTATTTGTTTGCAAAATTCGTACATCTTCGCTAGGTGGAATGTAGTAAAGTGATTCAAAATCTTCTATATATCATGGATGTCAGAACCAAGAATAATTGTTGAAATTCTTGTTCCAGGATTAGTTGAAATGAAAATCTACATCAGACATTCACTCAAGAAAAAAAAGTNCGTTACAATTTCTTTTTACTCTAAAATATTAAACTGATTAGCTTACCGGTGGTGAATAGATAATTACATTTAACTTACACAATAATGTTATTTGTTTGCAAAATTCGTACATCTTCGCTAGGTGGAATGTAGTAAAGTGATTCAAAATCTTCTATATATAAATCAATTGAGTCTTTTATATCGAATATTTTTCTTATTTTAAGTAAAAAATCACCGACAGTTTCTTGGTGTTCACTGGACACATACAATTTGCAACGCGAACGTTCATCAGTAAATAAATTATCCAAATGAACTGACACCGAAAACGAAAACATTTTTTGTCGTTTTTATGCAGTCTGTATTTTTATTTCATATCATTTGGTTTATAGTACATAGTAGTCTTGACAAAATGCTACAGCAATACTAAAAAAATAACCTGGCGGCTGTCGGGTGGCAGTTGTGCATGTAGTTGTGTTTGAGATTAAATAGTGTATCAATGTTAATAGACAATGATTAAAAAATGGTTAATGTTGGGCATGTACAAAAAAATTTGTTAAAAATTCTTGAGTATTATCTCATATAAAAATTTATTCAGTAAATAAATTTAATATTTTGATTTATGTGCAAACTGCCAAACATTTCTACATGGCTCTCTACCATAGATAATAGATCTACAAAGGGTACTAATCGAGAAACACCAAAAACACGCGAAAGTTATCTCTCAGAATCTAATGAGCACTTCTATCTATGACTTCTATCACTTCTACTGAGCCAATATATTTACACTTAGCTAGATATTTACCACAGACGTTTACTAATGGCGATGCCTTAGCGGTCAGAATTGTGGTATAACAAAAGAAAGAGATGGAACGAATTAAAAAATTAAAAGGAATACTCACCCCTAATTAATTAATAAATTTTATATGAGCGGACACGGGTTTCACCCACTTCACACGTGGGCATTATTGACGCTCATATAAAATTTATTTGTGGTAATTAGGGATGAGTATTCCTTTTAATTTTTTAATTAATATTTACCACAGTCTCCTCCTTCTATTTTAGATGGAACGAAGTTTCGAACAATATCCATCTCTCTCACGATAGTGCGTAAGCGTGTCATGAAAGAGATAGCAATAGTCCGAAACCATACGCCATCTCCCTCACTTTTCGAGCCAAGAAATTATTACAACGACATACGGTTAAGGCTCGTCCATTAATATATGTCTATGTATTTACCTCTCTTGTCTATGCATTGAGCACTCCCATAAAGCACCCCTTGGGTATCATAGATAAATTAGGTATTAAACTTTTTTTATACTATTCTAACCAGGCCATAGATAATAGAATTAGGCGAAGGATACTACTTATTAAAGACGCTGTACCGTCTATTTTTAATTTTCTGTAATGAGTACTGCTACAATTTCATAATTTTTCAATCATTTGCAATTCTAGGCCTTATTTCCAATCACTGCCTATTTTGAGAAGTTTTTAGCAATAAAATTTAATAAACATAACTATCTTCGATTTTATATGTAAAATTAATGTAATTTAAAACAGAGCTCTCAAACTTCTTTATACTATACTTAATACTCTTTTATTATATATTTGCTGGATACCATGCCATTACAACATAAAAATCTTATTTATGTATATATTTTGTATTATTATTATCTGGAATATAAAACTGAATTATCGAAATCCCTCACATACAAAGGACGAGGGTCCGTAGCTTTTTATTACGCACTTAACAACATATAATATATATAAATAAGAAAGTGTATCGACATTGCGCTCTTCGAATTCTTTTCGCAAAATGTTTAATAGACTACCAATACGCTGTTTTTAGAAAAAATATTTTGCGTTTAAACTAAATTTCCAGAGTATATTCTCATAATTTATCTAAAAATTCTTATAAAAATTTATATAAACAACAAGTATAACATGATCCCATTTTACTTAAACAACATTATACTACATATACATACATTATAGTTTATACAGTACAATATAATTAACTGGAGGAGCTTTGAGTACCTTTTCTTTCTTCAAGCCATTTTCTTATTTCTTCTTTCAATTCAACATTAGAAATAACTTGGTCCATGGTTAACGGGGCTCTATTAAATGGATCTGTTTGATCACTCAACAGGTGTCTAGAACAAACAATTTGAATAATAAAAAAATTCTGTAGATTACCTACTGCATTTAGTATGTCTTTTATGTACATGTTTTTAGATAAATATACGAATAAAAACTGATTGCATAACGCAAATGACACTAAAATTTGCCTATATACAGTGGAACTCGGTTATAAGGACATCAGTTATAATTCTGACGTAACGTTATTTTTAAAAGTGCCGCAAATTTGGTACCTAGACGCACCTACAAAGTACACATCCACGAAATGGCCCTATTATTAACAATTTTAATGCATACCTTGCAATAGTCGATCTATCCACAGTTTGTTTTGAGCTTGGTAAAATAACTGGATCTAGCATAATAGTAGACATAATAGGATCAAGAAAATGTTCTGGAGCTTCTGCGGTTGCTTCTTCGTTCGCTTGTTGTTCAGCGGCTTTTTCCGAAACTCTTATAGCGACTTCCTGCAATTCTCCTACCAAGGGGCCCCCACCGATGCGAATTAACACGTCTTCTGCTAACTGGAATAGCTCTGGTTTGTATGACCTTCCATCTTGAGACACCGCTAAACAAAACGAGTCACTTTCTTTAAGGTTAGTATAAATTTTACAGATATCTAATACCGTTGTAGCTGGATCGAAACTGTATTCTTTTTGATCTTTTACCTGAAAGTAAAATATTTTGAAATAAAAAATAAATTCTGTTACTCTTCACAAATTATTAAAAGTCAAAATATTTATTTAGATCCAATTAATTTGTTTTTAATATACACAATAGATCTGAACTTTGAACTTAATTTCTGTAAATACCTTGAAATTTTTTTTATTTGGTCCAACTAAATTGAGCAAAAAATAATTTAACATGGCTGCGATACGATCTACTAAGGTAGAGTGTGTAAATATTGTTTTGATTTCTGAAGTCATTCGTTCTAAAGTCCGAATCGTATCTCGTCCAAGAATGTTATTAAATCTGGCTAACATGCCAATGTGTTGCATGTAATCCATATTTTGAGCTCTTTCATTTATTGGTAGACGATCCCATTCACCACTGTCTCTGTTAAATAGTAAAAATAAAATTAACAGTAAATTTCTATCGAGTAACTGAGGAAAAACTGATTATAATCAATTATCATTCTCAGGGATAAAATATGTTAATCTGGATGATCTCGTTTTAAATTTGGACGGTGTCTATAGTACGACAGTTTTTTGTAAAGTAAAGTAGAATAAAAGAAATATTGACATACCTAGCTGTTTGCATTTCTTTTAATTTAGCCATATTAGTTAACGACTCGTCTAATAGAAATATAGCATCATTAATAAGTAAGTTAATAAATCTTAGGAAAAGAGGTGGCTGTACTGCTTCCATGTTCCGGTAAGCCTCACCAGCTAAACTCCTAAACAAATAAAAACGTAAATAAAAATCAATGGTTAACAGAAAATAAATGAAATTTTTGTTAACTGTCGTTAGAAACTGCGAAACAACAGATACATTTGTTGTAGATATATTCATTTTAATATTATGAAATTATTTAATTACCCAATAGAAAAAAATAAATACACACACGAAATTTTTTCGATGTTCATCAATTTCCCATAAATAATCCATAACTGTATACATTGGCCTTCTGTAATTGAACTTTTGCTCGAACTGCACACTCTGGCCTGTCATTTCTATACCAACAAATACATCCAACAAACTCGTAACTATCTAAAATTCGAATTAATTTTAAAATAAGTTTTGCATTATGCAGTCGCCTTTTGACTACTGGATCCAAACCAGGTACCCGGACCAGCTCTAATTAATATGCGTTTTGACGTTATAAGACTTACTTGATTTCGATGTTCGTGTTCGGTGAATAATCTCTCTCGTTGTCGACCACCTAATGGATTTAATCCCGGCGGTTCATCTTTATGGTAAGGTAGCAACGATTCCAACGCTTCAGCCAAATGAGCCCTTAAATGAGGATTTTTCATTCTCTCAGTTGATCCCATGTAAATTAAAATAAACGTAAGAAGTGGTGATAACTTCTCAAATCCTCTCTCCTCGAACATTTTAGGATTATACCGCCTTAGAAATATCAGGAAACAAATTATATTTTCTACCACAAATTCTGGAATGCATCTAAAATGTATCAACATTATGTACATGTTACGGTCAAAAGCTCCACCAGAAGTTGTTTCCTTCTATCATAAAAACAAGCTATCAGTAAAACTTTTGTTGGAAAGCTAATGTAAAAGAACTGCAAAACCATGTAGAATTTATTCAACATGAGCCTCTAGTAGCAACGCGCATTGATTCACAAATCAATTTGTATGCTTTCTTGATAGTTTTTTGAAAGCGGTGATTGTTAAGTGTTATTTTTTGCACGTGAAAGCTTCAATTTTGACTTTTTACTGATTCGTAATTTTTATGACAACTTTTTTCTACTTACTTTAATGTATCTGGAATTTTTGAAGGAAGCGGGAACGTTATAGGTTTTTCATTTGTGGGAGCATAATTTTCTGATGAAACTGCTTTGTCTGTGTCCACTGCAATTTGGCTAAGCCANATATATAAACCGGGCAAGTTTATATATTGGTTAATTAACGATGATACATGGGATAATCAAGATGGATAATATCAAAAGAATAGCGTAAGAAAATGTTGAGTCTAAAGTATTGTAAAACAATTAACAATATTATATAATTATATCTTTGTAGCTTCTAAAATATCTCAAAAAACATAATAATATGTATTTTTCAGTTTAGGATGCAAAATTATACAACATATTTAATATAAAAATATAATCAAACATAGAAGCGTTTTCAGAACAAATAGTAATTTATTTTAGGATGATTATTGTGTTTATTTCAAATATTTATACTTAATAGTGATACTCTGAAGTACTTACAAGTACGGCACAATAAGTTGGATCAACTTTAAGAATTTTTTTGGCATTCAAATTTGAGCAAAAGGGTTGGCAAAGTCTCATTAAAACACACGTTAAATTGATCATAAAACCATCGCTGACTGTTGCATGGCTGTTTGGAATAAAATCAGGTATTTGACTGTTCCATAGTTTCCCTCTGTCAGCGTTCGCGCGAAGACAACCGCCAATCCATGACAATGTACGTTTTTTGATTTCAGGACTACACTTCAGAAGGGTAAGAAAAATAGTATGAATGTCACTAGAAATCTTGTCACTGTTGGTCCACAGCATATTTTCCGTTCTCATGATACTAGCCTGTAAAATTTCATATTTTTTTTTTAAAATGTATAAACCGTCATTTCATATCATGCGTAATCCTGTTACTGCGCTGGGTTGAATACCGCGAGAAACTATTTCTAATTACTTATGATAAATACAATTATTTTATCAACATCCTATTTATGTTTGTTTCATTGAAATCGGTACAAAGTTTAGCCCATGCAAACTTATAGACAATTTTTTTTTTATCAGTAATAACCACCCCTTGTGTACTTTTTTTTTTTTTGACAATTAACTTTTTGGTGTCCGATGAGTATCAAGCAGGATATGTATTGAGCTTAAAATACTTTTATGGAATGAATTGATCAAACACACTATAATGTAAGTCACATCACGCTTAGATACTAGTAAGCACACGTTTTCTTAGTGTAGATAATTTAGTATGCAATCCATCAACATTTTGAAAAAACAGAGTAACCGATGGTACTAGTTTTTTTTTATTTTGATCTATCCAACCTGATTACTCTTCAAAGTCTGAATGAGCCCATCACACACACATATTCTCACCATGTTTCTTGAAAATATGTTTTACATTTCCAGTAATAAATTTCTTTGAAATGTTAAAGTATAAATGAAAATATACTAACCTGGTCAAGGGGATTCCTAAAAAATTCGTAAGCTCCATTTACTGTTTTTGGTAAAATGGATACACTAAATAGAGCTCCCAATAAAGTATTGGCATATTCTATGCCAACATTAGCATCTTTTGGTTGACAATAATCCAAAAAAACTACAGCCAATTTGTCAGTACTCACATAAAGATTTAAAATTAAGAATAAAGCAGACGATAAAGTGACAGGATTTGATTTTGCTATGTCTATATGAATTCGTTTCAATAATTCTGTAAAAGGTTCTTTCAGAGCATCAATATTATCTAAAAAAAAAACAAACAATTATAAATACTAATTCAAACTACAAAAAAATGTATTTTTTACCTTCATCTTCTATAAATTTTTTGTAAATATCAATGAAAAATTCGTCTGAATAAGGTTCTTGTTCTTTCAAACTATTGTAAATTTGTCCTACTATATCTTGGTTTTCGTACAACTCTGGCTGCTTTAAAGCTGTGACAGCATTTATTAAAATTAATTGTTTTGCTTTACTAAACAAGTCTTGATCTTCACAATAAACTTTGGCTTTTTTGTAACAAATAAATAAGTAGGGAATGACATTTTTTTCATATATTTCACTAGAAACTTCACTTTCTTTGTCACACAATATTGCTTCCTTAACATTTTCTAATAATAAACGTTCAAACAGGGAATGTTCTAAAAGTTCAAAATCGAAGTTGCTTCTTGAAAACGATTTCGAAATGTCTTTTAAATAAACCAAGTTTTTCTTTGTTTCTGTTAATGTAAAACCAAAAATGTTTTCAATCAAAGTAGTGAGCTTGTCTTCTTTATCAGTGGTGGGCTCAAGATAATTGGAATCCTCCAGTAAAGCAGCAAATGGATTGGCATTCATAGTGAAAATTTTAATTTCAAAATATCATTCGACCATAACCTTATAAAAAAAATTAATATGGAAACAAATATAACAAATGACAACCTATCACACCATATCAAGAATAAAAATGATCGTAAAATTTGAAGTGTACTTCGTGTTTTCGTTAGACTTTCACCTCGAAAAAACAACCCAACAACTTAAATGTGTTGACTTTTGACAGTTGACATTCTCCCTCATTGTTGCTCATTGTATAGAGGGCGATTCATAACTATTGAAACATAGAGAAAATAAAGGTTATTTGGACCAAAATATGAAGATTGGACCAAAAATGCTTTAATAAAATGTTGCTGTAGAAAATGATGCAGGGTATAAACGGTGGCATATTATTTTCGTTATTTAAGAATAATTTTACAAGATTGTCATAAATTGTTAAAAAGAAACCTAATCATATGTATAACTTACCTAACAATGCTTTTATTGATTGCTTACAATCTTAAAGTTACGATAAGAAAAAAAAATACGAGTGGCCTGATGTTGTCTCTGCCGTGTTAGTTCTTTTGTTTACAGCATTCTAACAATTTTTTCTGATTGATTTGGTTAGGTATGGGCATAGGTATGGGCATTGAACTAGACTACAGGTACTCCCCCTCCCCTCCACTTCAATGTGTATGGGAATTTGCCTTCTTAAGTAGCCACTAGCCATCTATGGTAGCTATAAATTATTGTATTGGCATTGAAGTGGAGTCTAGTCAATGGGTATTGGTAATATGCATCGACGTTTACTAATGTTCATGTCTTAGCGATCAGAATTGTGGTACAACAAAAGAACGAGATGGAACGAAGTTTCGGACAATATTCATCTCGCTCACGATAGTGCGTAAGCGTGTCCTGAAAGAGATAGCACTAGTCCGAAACCATACCCCATCTCCCTCACTCTTTTCGAGCCAAGAAATTATTACGACATACGGCTAAGGCACGTCTATTATTATATGTCTATGGTAATATGTTTATTATCTATGCCAATTATCTATGTCATAGATAATAGATACACAAAGATACGCTTATAGCTATGGCGGTAAAGTGCGGTATTTGTTTCAAACAGTTTACTAAACGAAGCAATTTATTGGCCCATATATCTTGTGTACACAGTGAAGAAAACGAGAAGTTTATTTGCCACCATTGTAGTGAAAAATTTAAAAGAAAGTTCAGTTTACTTCGCCATATTCATCGAAAACATGACAATAACAACAAATCTACTCCTTCTATTAAATGTGTAATGTGCCCCTTTAAGTGCGAGAAGAAAGATATGTTAGATCACTATCGTTTAGTTCATGACATTACTATTACTACCTGCAATGAAAGTTTCAGTAATTTTATGGAATTCGAAAAATGGAAAGCAATTATGGAAGAAGAAACTACTTCAAAATATGTTAAATACAGGACCAAAACAACTGATAATAAAGTGGTATACTTTTATCGATGTCACCGCGATGGATTTTATAAACCATCAGGAAAAAATATACGTCACTTAAAACAACTCGGAAGTAACAAAATCAATGGGTATTGTCCCGCTAAATTAGATGTAACTGTAACAAAAGGAATTGAAAGTGTAAAGGTAAAATTTATTAAGTCACATGTTGGTCATGAAATGGATCTTGGAAGGTTGCCGTTATCAAAAACTGAGAGAGATACCATTGCTACTAAACTTAGTCAAAAAACTCCATTCGATGAAGTTTTAAATTGTGTGAGGAATGGTATTGGTTCAAATAACGATCTACGGAGGATTCACTTATTGACCAGAAAAGATTTATTTAATATTGAACGTACTTATAATTTACATAATAATGCAGTCAGAAAGGTGACACCTTCTCAAAATTTGAAATTGCCACAAGAAATTCAAGATGCCAAGGTTAGTTTGCAAAAACAGTTTACAGAAATTTTAGCAAAAGTTACTAATATGGAAGGGGCTGCAGTTGTTGAGAAGGCCTTGTTAGCATTAAAACCCACATTGTCCAGTTCAGAAAATAGAAACTTGCATTGTCTTCCAGATATTGTCGAAAAGCAAACCAAATGTGGAATAAAACAAAAAAGATTTGCATCCACAGAGAAAAAGAACAGCTATTTACCTGCTACATTTTCAATTCCTACAGTAAATGAAAAGGATACAATTGCAATTTAAAGTAAAATTTAAGTTTTATACAAGCAATGTTATTTATAGTTATTTAAAGCCGACTTATTACATTTTTTTTATCAATTTTTATTTATCAATACTACTCTAGGCCGATGACTTTTTTTAGAAATTTCCAGTATAAGATGTTGAGATCTTATAAACAGCATGCACTATGAAAAAAATGTGTAATAAAAAAATAAACAATTCACCGATTTATTCTATTCATAAAAAAAACAATAATATTAANTATTAATATATAAATAATTTTTAATTATACGTTAACACAATTTGCCGAAGTTTGAGCATCTTATTTATTGAGGTTTAGTGATTATTATAATTTTTAATGATGTTTTCTAGACAGAAAACATCACGCGGTGAATCTACCGAATATTTCCGATTTTTTCCGAATATGATGCATTCTCTCGCTAAGACGGTAATCTATGCTATCATTTTTTTGGACATACCCCTTTTTGTGAATAAAATTATGAATGAAATATGGCAGTTTTTTATATTCTAAATGATTTCGGATCTATTCAATTAGTTTCGATAACGTTCGGAAGATACACCGCGCGGTGTGTTCTGTCAGAGAAGATTATTTGGGTATCACCCCAAGCCGGCAGGTTCTCCCCAACCACCAACTGGCGATACTATGCCCGCAAGCTTCGATACGCCAACGTCTCGCGGCGACAATGTTATTGGATTAGCCGCGTCTATTTTACTAAAGAAGAATGCGCACGCATAGAAAATAAGTTTAGCGGCAGAAAAAATCATCTTGAATTTTTAGATTTTTTGAGATTCTTGGAAAGTTAACACTTCTAGCGGAAAGTTATTATCTTTTTTAATTTGTTTAATTACATTAACAGTGCATAAAATTTGTGTTGTTTTTTTGCGAGTGTGCTCAGTGTATACGGCTCTCTTCTCTGGTTCTGTCACGAAAACATCACAAGATTCAGATAAACTTGTTATAGTTCGCTGGTTATACCTAGGAAAATGTCAACACAAAATTTTGAAAACGTATTTTCAATATTTTTCACACTACTTACTGGTTTATTTAACTATTTAACACCACCTTAGAAATCAATTACAATATCACTAATTGTTTCTCTTCCTCGCTTTTCCTAATTTGCGTTGTCTTTATCACTGGCGCAACCCACTGTACGTCTCTTGACGCATGTTTACGTATGGTTAGTTGCCTACACTGATCACTTACGTTCACCGACGTCTGACGTTGCCCCTGTAAGAAGCA
This sequence comes from Agrilus planipennis, assembly GCF_000699045.2. Classification (NCBI taxonomy): domain Eukaryota; kingdom Metazoa; phylum Arthropoda; class Insecta; order Coleoptera; family Buprestidae; genus Agrilus; species Agrilus planipennis. The sequence goes on along the minus strand of NW_020438978.1, from coordinate 859,850 downwards.
ACGCTCGTCAAAATGGACGACCTTCATTTTGACCAGAGATACCTTTTGCATTTGAAGACGTTGATACTCTAAGTAACGGCGTAGAGGCCTCCTTAAGTTTATTGTAATTTCGTGCAACGTCCCTTTCGTCTTGATGGATTGTATAGCCACACTTTGTTGCTTTTATTGAAATATATAGTTGGACTGTCGATCGTATCTGGTTTTCATGCGGTTACTTTCGAATCGCACTATTGTATGCATAGCATAATGAATTGGTGCAGACGAAATAGTTTATTTTTTAAAATAATTTCTCCCTAGACTTTTTTTGCGGGACAAATACTAGAAAAATTGTATATATTTTTAGAAAAAATATGGCTTCTAAGTGAAACGATCCGAATTTTCGGAAAAAAAAATGGGGAACGTCCTGCCACGTTAAACTGTGATTCTTTCAAATGGCGCTCCCACGTTGTACTGCTGCATTCGTCCGGGACTTTTCGTCTTCGGTCCCTTACTGGTGGCGCATGTCGCATATTCTGCACTAGCTTTCCACATTGCTTCTACTTCGTAGCCAATACAATCGCTTGCATGCTTTTCCCAGAGTTTTTGTAACATCGAAATGTCCTTCGAATCGGATCGCCATCGCCTTTAAGATTAAAATAGTCATTTCGTCCTTATTGAAGATTGACAGAAGTCGCTTCATTATTCCGCCGCTGTTTTGGCTCCTATGGAACGCTAGCGCCCTCTTACTTATGTTTAGGTAAATTTTTGTTTTCTTGCAGATGCATTATTAAAGAAGGAAGATAGAGTGGAGATAGGTGAGTTAGGATCCCCCTTAATGAGAGAAGAGTTTGATTCAATATTGAAAAACCTAAAGAATAAGCAAGAACCAGGTATAGATTGGAAACAGGCGGAAATCTTAAAACATGTTGGACAAGAGGTTAGAGATGGTATGTTTAGGTTAATTAGTCACATTTACGAGACGGGGAAAGTCCCGGAGGATTATAAACGGAACCTAATAATAGCCGTACCATAAAAGAGAGAGGAGGATAGATGCGAGAAACTTAGAACAATTAACTTTCCATGCATCAAAAATCATAACTAGAATACGCAGTACAAAGAAGGATGGAAAAAGGGAGGAAAGACTGTTAGGAAAAGACCAATTTGGGATTAAAAGAAGTAAAGGAATGCGGGAAGCTATTTTAGATTTACAGCTAACAATATAGAAAACGATAGGAAAAGAAAAGAGTGCGTACATAGGATTTGAGATTTAGAAAAAGATTTGACAAGATGTCAAACATACATAAAAAAGTAGGGATGAGATGCAGAGATAGAAGAGTGATATATAGTTTGTATAAAGAGCAACAGTCAGTTGTAGAACTTCAGCAGCAACGTAGAATATTAGGAAGGGAATCTGCCAGCCAGAACATAGGAATAGTGCGGTGTAAAATTAGTTATATTCCTTTTTAAATATTGACTTTTTTTGTAAAAATACATATTCAGAATGTTTATATTCAGCAAAATATCCCATTAATATAAACAATCCCTGCTAAGCTTCTATTCGATTGTAATGTCGTTACGTTGCACACTGTCACCGCTAGTTTTTAAATCATATATCGAAGACACGATAAACATCATTAGAAGTAGGACAACTTTAGGGATATTGTACAGGGGCAAAAGATTACTGTGCTTATATTTGCAGATGATATAGCAGTAGCAACTAGCAAGAAGGAGTTAGAGTTAGAGTACCATTAAATAAAATGAAAATGGTATTCACAAAAACAGTATTGTATGAAAATAAATAAAACAAAAATACTGGTATGTAAGGGAAGTGTGTTTACTATATCTTACTTGATAATTTCTTCCTGTAAGGCCGGTGCGTTGGCTACACTCCAATTTATATACTCCTGATTTTTCCATAATGTTTGATTTTTGTTTACCATTAATATTAACAGCAACAGTCCAACACGCCCGTTAATTATCAGTAACCTTATATTTATTGCTGGGAACTTCAGTCAACATGTACCCTGTACGCAATACGATTGCTTTACCTCCATTCACCCCCAATTCGTTTCTTCTACATACTTAGCAGTTGTATTTATTAAAATTTATGTATTTGTTTCTTGAAAATGTCCTAATAAAGATGAAACTAGTCGAACAAATAATAAATAGTGTTTTATTTCTAACGTTAAAGTGAAGTATAGAAAAGTGGGGAAAAGTGTCCAAAATGGCGCTAGCATAGGCAAAAGGTACGTATGATATGAATGTAGCAGTTGTTGACGGGTTGAAGTGTGTCGAGCTAGAAAAAATAATATTTTTTTAGTTACTAAAGTGGTTAGTGACAGTCCAGTATACCAAACCTATTTTTCTATACTATTTTAATAACTTTTCTTAACTATTCGATTTATTTGAAATTTACACTGTTGCTACTGTGGCGCCACCCTAATTTAACGCAGTTTGACGGACACTTTTTAACAACAGAGATGGTACTCCTTATATTTACCTTCGTAATTTGTAATTTAGGCAACAGATCCTTTACATTACCTAGACCCTCATTTGTTAACGATGGTTTTTAGGTATAAAATTTGAAAACGTGTAGCTGTATATAACTTTACATGCTGTATTTTAACTCTAAAATTCTAAGTATATTTAGAAACATGTGCTCGTCTTGCACGCTTGCTTAGCGCCATCAAAGTAGAATATTTCAAAATTAAATAACTTTTCGTAACATACTGATACACGCACCTGACAATAGATGGCAGCACATGTATTATTATTTAGAAACAATGTTATATAATATGTATCGGGAAGTGACACAAACATTCAGTCTTCTGTACAAATATTAACAATCAATTTGTGGAGATATGGTACAATCAATAACGCGATGCTTTCGCGATTTGTAAATCACGTATCTTCCGACGTTGACGAATCGTTATCACAATCCTATTGTTACAGTATTTAATGTTGATGAGGGTATTAATACAATTAATGTTCAAGATGATATCAATAGTGAAGCAAATTTTCTTAACAATGTATTTATGTAATGTGTTTTTATGTAACACGATTTATGTATAATATGTTATCTAATTGATATAGGTAAATAAATACGAAAAAAAAAGTATACATTGCACATGCTTTTAGTGTTATAATTATAAGAGATACGTTTATTTATTTTGTCTATTGCATTTTCAAAGTCTATTGCACTTAAAGAATAAACTCTAATCGCACAATTTTTTTTTGGTGAAAATGACTCGTAAAGTAGACTTCTAGTACATTTTTAATTACTAATAGTGGTTAATATGCAATATTAATGTGAAAATTCATTTTCGATTTTCCATCCACTACAATATTTTTCCTCATTAACTTGAGGAAGTTTGTAGTGGATAGAAAATCGAAAATGAATTTTCACATTAAGACTTCTAGTAGTTTTCAATGTTAATATATTATTTAGTTTTATGTCCTTGTCTTTTATAATTAAATAAAATAATTCGAAGTGGTCTATATTCTGTCGAAACTGCCAGACGCGGATCGCGATTTCGATCTTTTTGGATCTCATCAGCGCGTCGCAGACAGCTCCGAACGGACACAGACCAACTTTTACCTGCTGTCTTAACAGCGCGTTTTAGAAAATACCGCAAATGGAGCGGTAAACGCCATCTGTAGTACGATGCTACATTTTAGGATTACGTATGCTCCCAACAAGGTCCATTTAAATATATGGATATCTACTTACTGAAACGAATCCCGGCGTGATAGGCACGTTACCATAATCGAATAAAATAATTCGAAGTGGTCTCTATTCTGTCGAAACTGCCAGACCACTCCATATATTATATAAATGGACCTTGTTGGAGCATACGTAATCCTAAAATGTAGCATCGTACTACAGATGGCGTTTACCGCGCTATTTGTGCTATTTTATTTTCTAATTAAGTTTTCTTTGTTTATGGATTTTTATCGCCTCTCTGGATAATCTTGGATAGTAACTTCAAGTATTAAATATTAATCGGACACCGTCGAAAAGAATTAGTTGGTCTTGTTTTCCGAGTGTGTGTTCTGCTATGCTAATTTTTGTGTCTTGCTCAACCAACAGTTTCTTTTGCGCTCGGATATTCTCATATCAATAGATCTTTTTGAGATAGGTACTGATGTAAACCTTGGTAGATCCCTGAAGATGGCCGAGAGTCCCTTTTATCTTTTGTAGATCTAAGGGGTCCTTAATCTTTTTGGTAGGAATGTAAATGGGGTTAATCCGATGTTTTTCTAATACTCTGGCTGTTTTGTTTATGGTACCTTCTCAATATGGTGAGAAAACTTATCCCTAGTAAAAGATTTTTTTCTTTGAATGTCCTGTTAGAACACGCTTTTAGGACCAGTTTGATTTTTGTAGAGCGGCAACCATTTTCCTTAAACTCTGTTCCTAGTTCCTAGGCGTTCCAATTCCTCTCTTAAGAATATTCTGTTTGGTAAATTAGCCCAGCCCGGTTAGGTAATGCAGTGATCACTCCCATTTTCTATGTTGGATGGTGATTGAACTGTTTGTGCAATTATCAGTCAGTGTGTCGCCTTACTAAACACCCTGTGTCTTAGTCTGCCACTTGGTTTCCGTAAAACTAGGATATGTAAAAGATAATCCTCCTTTTTCCAGAGTTAACTTTATTTTGCTGCTCTGGTCATTGAAATGGTTTAGAAATACATAAACAAAGAAATGTACACCTCGTGAGTGTTGTCTTTTCCTACCGTAACCTCCTTATGATTCTAATAAAATTATTGCTCGGTAACTTATGACAAAGGGGATTAAGTTAGGTTATGGTAAGTCATTTAGATATGAGTTCAATTTGGTGGTTTTACCTACTTTCTTTTAACCTCCAAACTAAGGGAAGGAATGGTTTTTGCGCCCAAAAAATATAACAGTACAAATATATTTTGCATCTAAACACTTCAATAAAGCTGTTGAACCATCCTAGTATGGCAGTTCAGCGTACATAAACTTAACTTATGACGACCTGTAAAAAATTTCGGTACATTAGGGCAGAGCCGGACAAACTAATTTCGTAGGAGCCGCTACCTGAGGTTAGTTTGAGTCACTCCGTACCCTTAAATGAGTACGAGAGAATAAGCAGTAATGACCCATATTGCTTTCTCTTTTTCTTCTCCCTTCCATTCCCATATCAAGCCCCTTCATCCCGTAGACGAGCGAAGTCTCTCGCGCAACTTAAATAATACTTACGAAAATTTTCGTTCGCAATACTACTGGGTTTGGATATGGAAGAGGGGACTCACTACGAAATGGAAGGGATAAGAAAAGGAAAGAATCATCTCATTCGCACTCGCAGGATCAATGAGGAGTTCCTTGGCTATACCTGAGGAGAACTCGGGAGTAAAAAAAAAAAGAGCCAAGTTTGCCCGGCTCTGAATTGGGGCATTAGGTAGATCAAAGGAATGAACCTACTGAACACATACCCTAACAAAGGCTAGCAGTGATCGTTTTATTAAATTTTCAATACGATCACGGCTACGATGATCCTTTTGAAAACAATATATAGGGTTGTTTGGAAAGTCATTTCGTTTTTTTTTTGTGGAAATGAAAGACAGTTTTCGTATAATAAACAAATACTTTATTAAATTATATATTGACCGTTCTGGTCCAACACCTTTTGCCATCTTTCTGGTAGTAGCATAATTCCACGCTCATAAAATTTTTGGTCTTTGCTGGCAAAAAACTGATCGAGGAGGTTTTTGACCTCCTCATTTGAGGTGAAGGTTTTACCGTCTAAAAAATTTTGGAGTGACCGGAACAAATAATAATCCGATGGTGCCAGGTCTGGAGAATATGGTGGGTGTAGCATTGTATCCCATTCAAGCTGTAAAAGCTTTTGGCGAGTGACCAAACTTGTGTGAGGTCTCGCGTTGTCTTGGTGAAACACTACACCTTTCCTGTTGATTAGTTCTGACCTTTTCTGTTGAAGTGCATCATTCAGTTTGTCCAGCTGATGACAGTAGACTTCCGAATTAATCGTTGTGTTATCCGGTAAAAGCTCAAAAAAAACGATTCCTTTAAAATCCCACCAAACAGACAGCATCACCTTTTTTTGGTGAATATCGGCTTTGGAAATGGTTTGAGCCGGTTCATCTTTTTTGCTCCATGACCTCTTGCGTTTGACGTTGTTGTATACAACCCATTTTTCGTCCCCAGTGATGATGCGCTTCAAAAACGGATCATTTTCGTGACGTTTGAGAAGCGAATCGCAGACGTCAATGCGGCGACACAGATTTCTCTCTGTGAGAACATGGGGAACCCATACATCGAGCTTCGAGGATAATCCCAGGCCTTTCAAGTGGTCATAAACTGTTGAATTTGATAAATTTAACCTCAATCCGATCTCACGTGTTGTTATTCGCCGGTTCACATCAACTAATGCCTTTATCGCGTCTTTATCAGCTTCAACCGGCCTTCCCGAACGTGGTGCATCTTCGACATCAAAATTGCCGGATCGAAATTTAGCGAACCAGTTCTGGCACTGGCGTACTGTCAACACACCTTCTCCATACACATCAGTCAATTTCTTTCTGGCTTGAACAGCATTTTTACCCTTTCTGTAGTAAAACAGTAAGATATGTCGAAAATGCTGCTTATCGCTCTCCATGTTTAAAAGGGCACCAACTAAAAACTACTGCGTAGAATTAATTGGAATTTTTCACACACAAGTGTTGCTATATGAGCTCTCAAAGCATATAAAAATTATACGGCTTAAATGTGAAGTTGGGTGTAAAAGAATACAATTAAATCCTCTGTCGGGAAAAAACGAAAGGACTTTCCGAACAACCCGATACTACTCTTCAAACGACCACGTGTTTCTGTCACCGTGAAAGTGATATTTTGTTTACTTTAAAATAAAACTGCCACTACCTTATTTGGAATTAAAAAAAATCATTGCTCTCTGTTTTGTTTAATGAACACCTTGTATTAAATTCGTAAAGACACCAGCCACATGCGTGTTTGTTTTGTTCTTCAACAGTTCAATTTTATTTTTATAAAAGCCCCTCATGCATTTCATTTAGAGGAGCGGAGGTCTGTAGTCATCCTTTCAATTCGAAGAACCCCAAGTGCTAATTTTGTTTTGCAAAGGGGGATACACACAACTTACGAATGAAACGGTCTGCTGTCTGTATCCATCCCATGACGAAGTTTGTAATAAAACTTGAAGGATCGCAATCGTCAACAGACGCAGACGCCGCGCCGTCCGCGTCGTTGGATGACATGACGGCGGAAAAGAGGAATTCCTTATAGTATTACCAATAAGAGGAGATCCAGTTTTTCATTGATAAAACTGTGGGGTTACAACTTTATAATTAGGCATGCTCTTACAGGAAAGTTTCGGAATTTTATGAAAAAAAAAAAATAGCGGGACTATGAATTTCATTTTAAACAAGGTTTTATTAAAATTTCTGTTAATAATATAAAATGACGAATTGCTACCGACAGCAGTCACTACTCTATGTACAAAATTAATGAATTAAAGAAAAATATATGAAATAACCAGAAAATTTGCGATTTGCAATATTATAATAGCTACAATTTGTATGTAAGTAAAGCAAGTCTGCGGCAGATGCGATTTTATAACTCCTTTAACAATCACATGAATTAATTAATGTGAATTAAGTTTTGAATTAATATTTTACCATTATAGAAACTGATAACCTCAAATAAATGAGGAAAAATTATTGTTGCTGTCATGTCCTCGTCGGGAATCGAACCTGAGGTCCTTGGCTTTACGCACCATTACTTTACCACTAACAATAAGCTTCGAGAGACGACAGCAGCAATATACCTAACTATGTAGGTCACAGAATCGTCGAACTAACGTGTAATCATTATTAACAATGAAGCATTTAGAATTCTTGTAGGGTTAATTTATATGTTACCGGAAATGTCCGAAATCTAGGAATACAATTATAATATACAGAATATACAATTCCGAGGCTATTTAGGAAATCTATAAAATATTGTTTCTAAGATTTTTTAATACACACATATCCTGGGAAATGTATACATTTCTTAGGAATTGAAAATTCTTCTAAAATACAAAATACATAAATTTATGCATAGAGAAAAGAAGATTATTTATTACTGTCGATTTAGGCTAAGGCTTTTTTATACGGTGCATCATAAAACTCTAACATTAATAAACTGCAAAGGTTTGACCTTCTTGTCATAGTTTACACTTTACTAACTAAATGAAAAGAAGCAGCAAGTGAAAATTGATAAAACCATCAGTAAAACGTCCTATACTATGTAACCACACAGAGAAGATGCAGTAAAAACAAAACTTAAGTTTTTGGATCAACGCAGCACTACCACTGAGGATGTCAGCCGCAGTAGCCGACGAAACGTCTGGACAGAATAGTTCACTTAAACCAGCATTTCTTTCATTTTTAAACGTGATGGTGACGTTAACAATACTTGTGGATTTATTGTTCTGAATAACCAAGTCTGGCCCTAGCACGCTGAGTTCTTCTGGTAGCCTCTCTATTTTTTGGTCAATTGTTATTGTGCCAGTAAAATTACTGATTTTGATAAACCTGTTAAGGATGTTATTGTGTCTTTAGTTTCAAGTTTCTGAGTGGAACATGCTATGACATATAAGATGGGGAGAGCTTCCTTAGCGTAACCACAAACTCCGCATCTATTGTCACTATTGCACCATCTCTTGGTGCCATTGATAGATAGAACATCCAGCCTGGCTAGATGTGCAGTCTGTAAATCTTGTAAATTTACTATCTCTGATGAATTTATTTGACCATTTAAAATAAGTTTGAAGGCTATTCCCTGGCCTAGCTTGACCGATAGTGATGATAGTATTCTTGTAGTGCTATTCGTAGCCCTCTGACAACTTGGGAGCGGGAGCTCGGAGAGGTAGTGATGGTTCTCTATGCATTTGAAAACGATTTTGTTGGTTGCCACATCCTCGGACCATGAGATATTGATGTTCTTTTTTAGTCGTATAGCAGTGTAGCGACCACGAGCGTGATTGTGTGCGAACGGGCATACGTGTGTGTGAGCGGCTTATCGATTCTCCGACTAGCCGCGGGCGCTTTTCTTCATGTGCGCCGTATCTGTAAACGTGTGTGTCGTACCTGCGTTCCGGGAAAGCAATTAAACCGTTTAAAGAAAACGAGACTTCTCTGGACGGCTGGAGAATGTTCCCGAAAGGAGGCAAAGGAGTATAAAAAGGAAGAGACGATCGCCGAAGTAGAGTAGAAATAAATTGACCGTTGCAGAACTGAATCAAGAGATAAATCGACAGTGATAGAAGTGAAATAAATAGAACAGTGAATAGTAACAGCAGTGTAAATAAATAGAATAATTACGTAACTTTAGTAATAATTTTGTCGGTTTTTTGTTGTTAATAATAAAAATAAATACTAGTCCGACACAAATAAAAACAGTATAATTTGGATCACACTAATACACCAAAAAAAACACATAAAACGAATAATAAAAGAAGATCACAACACAAAGATTAAAACAAACAATAAATATAAATAAATAGTCAATCGCATGTATAGGTAACAGAAAGAAAGATCAAGACTTACTACCCTAACATGATACAAAATTTCCGTTTATATATGGTAATTGTTCCAATTCAATGTTAACTGATAACCGTACCGTTTCAGTTCTTATTGTTAGATTTATAATAATTTTGGTTGTATGTACATTCTCCGGATTTTTATTATAAACTAGCCGCTACAATTTAATAGTGTTTTTAAGTTCAATAATAATTAGTGTAAATAAATAGTTTTCTTCTTAAAAGTTAATTTGTTAAACCCACGAACATTACAAGCAGCATTTCTGGCTCTCGTTTAGACCATTGCTTAGCATTCGGGAGGACGCCGGTTCGATTCCGGGTCCGTCTGCCTTGGTCCAAGTTTTTCTGTGGTTTTCTTGGATCACCTAAGCAAATGCTGAGGCAGTCATATTCCACAGATAATCTTTCATTCTCTTCTGTCTTCATTTCGTCCGTCTCATCTTTCTCCCCGAGCCACCACCCACCCATTCCCACGATTCCTGAAAGCAGTCTTCCGCCCTACCTTCCGGCGTAGTCCGGAGGGACTGCCCGCCCATCAGCATTACCGGCTGGTGGGAATGAAACACCCAAGTTTTTTTTTTTTTTACTCTCGACCATATATTTTTAGCGTTAGTGGAGAAGTTAGCCAGTCCATTGTCTTTGTTTCCAGATAGGAAACGACACATGACGCTTCTGCTTGGTTCTGATTTTATTCTTCTGGTAACGATTTTACTAAGGGAGCCCCAAACCAGTTTAGCGATGTCAGGATTGATCAAGTTCATCGGTATTACGTCCAGTATGTACATTAGCTTTCCGAGACGGATTACTCCGTTGTTGTGTGGAAGCTGCTGTAGTAGGTATTGATGGAGTTGGGATCACAATGTTTTGGGTATTATTGACCGATGTCGGGGCAGGAGCTTGTATTATATGATTTGTGGTTATGGAGCTTATGATTGCTGGTATCACTATTTCCGATAGTAGTTGTTACTGATGGAGCAAGAGCCACGTCGTTTTGGCTGTTTTTCGATTCATATAACTTCGTAGTGAATACCATGGACGCATTTTCGTACGTGGAATCTTCATCAAATCCTCATGTATCTTACAGTAATGAACTTTTATAACCTTAAATGGGTATGTGCCAGAGCCCCTGTATCCGCACACACCCCATTGAACGATAAGGATGAGGTTTGATTGGTGCCTTTTGGTATGTTTGACGTAGTCTGCTCTGTCTTTAAAGATGCCTCCGATACGCCAATTGGTGGTCACATATATAAACTAACGCCAAGACATCAGTTGTGTTTGTTAGCATGGCAATTGATAGACAAAATCAATAAANCGATCGAGATTGCCGTATTGGTCATACTATAGATTCGGGAGGGCACCGGTTTGATTCTGGTTTGCCCTGCCAAGCTTTTCTGTGGTTTCCTGTTTCCTGGAATCACTTACCATTAGTCAGTTGGTGGGGCAGTAATATTCCATGGATAAACTGTTTGCTTATATCTGTCTATCTTCATTTCTACATTCTATTTTTAATTAAAAATTACTAGTTTTGATGTGTCCAGCGCTAGTAAATGTCAATATTTGGTCTGCTGCGGTCGGTCGTCGGGTCATAGGTATTGGAAGGGATGGTAGTGGTTGTGCCTTAACGCCCGATGACGAAAGCGTTAGATGAAATTAGATTACATTAGGCAAAAGAAACGAAAGGCTTAGTCCAGTGATTCCTAACCTTTTTTAATATTGTTACTCCTGTGACCAATTAAGAAAACTGATTTTACCCTGACCTTTAAATGTTATCATATAATTATATTTAATAATTTAACTGATTAAAAAAAGTATTTTTGAGTGAAATTTAATAATTAATAATGGATTCTAACGGACGGTGGGCGCGACAGTATAGAAAAGGTTAAAAGCGTTCGAAAAGTGTTATCGGCGAATGATGATACCGTGGATAGAGAAGGTTAGAAATGAAGAGGTATTACAAAGATTAGGAGAACAGAAGACTCTATGGAAGGAGGCAGAAACGGAAGTTAGGAGGGGTAGAGGTAGACCTAGATTAGATTACTGTTCGCAAATAGTTAAGGATGTGGGATGTACTAGTTTTGGGGAAATGCGAAGATTAGCTCAGGATAGGAAAGAGTGGAGATGCGTGTTCAACCAGTCTTAGGACTGAGGTTTTCTCTAAAGAAAAGTACATTCTACAAGTATAAGATATTACAGTATTAGTGTGATTAGTGCAGAGAGTGTAAAATTTCGACATTTCAAAACTCGATTTGCCGATAAAAACATTTTAAACACTTGTAATAATAATATAAATTTGGAAGACAATTTTAAACAATACCGCAGCTGACATCCTGGGGGTAATCCCATATAAACGATCCAAGTAGTATTTTTAATACTAAAATTCGTAAATTATTTTTGACAGCCACTGGTAGATACCTCCGATTCAATTTTGATGAACAAATTTTGCATCTGTCGTTACATTGGAAAAAGAGGTGCCAATAGCCTTTAATAGCTTCTTAGGATTGTTTACATTCTTCTAGTCTAAGGCGTTGCAGTTAATATTGCATTCATTTACCTCGAACTCGTATGTTTCAGACTGCGCTTTGCCTAGTTTGAATAAAGAACCAAAGAAAGTAATCTGAAGCCAAAGGAAATATTTTTCACTTCGTAAATGAAAAAGTTTAGGTTTATTATAGTTATAGGGTTACTGTTTTTTCGGAATCGTTTATATGTATGTAAGTTGGGTCTTAACTGAAATAATTAATTAACAAGTTGTTTTTATGAATCGATTTGGAAAACAATCTCTGGTCGAATCGGTTATTTGAAATAGTTCCGACTTCTGTAAATTTTAACGTTAAAAACTAATTTTTTCCTTTTAGTAGGTGCAAGGCTTTCTAGAGGTAGACTGTAAGTCAATGTCAATGATTGTACGCTGTGGTGCTGAATAGACTGGTATGGTACAGATTTTTATGTATACTTCGTTTAGTTTCTCTAGCGATGTGACCTTTAGTTTGACCTGCACAAAGTAGAAAAGAACAGCACTAGGCCAGAAAAGAATGGAGACAACTCTTGGCCAAACTCTTAACCGGTGAGGAGTGTATAATCCGTACAGTACTGCACGGAAAAATTGACCATTTTATCCACTACAATTGCATTGCTCAAATGTGCTGTTATTGGTACCAATTACTACTGAAAATGTCAACGAGATGTTTATTTACATTTGAAGACATATTAAAGGCTTCAACACTTGTTTTCGACTCGCACTACTATTCATGATTGAACAAAACTTTTGGCAGGTACTGTATGAAAAAGTATGTTTAATGAACAAGAGTCGAGAGTATAATAAGCTTTTTTCTTCCTACTTACGATTTTGCCAGCGCGCATGCAAGACATTGGAAGGGGCACATCGCTAGAGAAAGTAAATGAAGTATAGTTATAAACGATAAAAACGTACACTAATTTAAACACTTTAATTATGCATAGATGAAATAATAAATGTAATAAACAATAAAAGCACGTGGTGATAGATATATATAGATTTTACATTAAAAATTAAGACATACAATCTATTTAGAGAAAACCTTGTATCAAAAGACGAAACGTCGCTGTTGGCTGTTATAAATAAAATGTTTGTTTCTTATTTTGGCTTTCATTCTTATAATCAGGGCATATGATTTCATTATCAGGGGCGTACTTAGGACGCTCAGCTGTTGTGTGTGGAAACCGATGTGCAAACACATAAAAAATGAAATTCGACATCCAACTTGGTGAGAACAGTTTAATAGTTCTTGGTGAGTAATTTAACGAGAATACCAGATTTGGATTGCAAGTTTGAACTTATTTGTTTTCATCAGCACATAACAGGCAGTCTCGATAAATTACCGACCTACCGAAGTTGTTCCGTAAAACCGAAACTATCGGATATCAGCAACAAAAATTTAACCGAAACCGTAACCAAACTGAAGCGGAATCTAAATTTTAAGGTAATTGTTTTTCTTCTCTAATTATATTACCAGATTATAACCTAGAAATAAAGAAAAATCGTTACCTATTTGTATTTTCCTTTTAAAGTTCCTTAAAAATCGAATATCAGTATCTCAAACTATTCGAAAACTATCGGATAATCCAAAATAATTTCATATCCATAACCGTATCTAAAACCGTCAAAATATTATTCATACATCCCTGCTACAGAGAGAATATCGCCATCTGCTAACTTTGTACTGGTGATTTATAACATCTATTATGTTTGTTATAGTGTTCACTAGTTTCCAAAACACTGTACTTATTATCTAGTAGCGCTTAAATAAAACTGAATAGCCAGCAATAATTCTGTTCAGGTGTTTCTGTTAGGTTGTGATGTTTGTCGTCAAAACGTACGTTTAATAGTACAGTCATTTAGTTCGAAAAATAGTGGTTACCTGGAATGTTTTACGGGAGTTTTGAAATTTGGTAATTTTATAGATTTTGATGTGCTCTTTCCGAATTTCGACTTTGCCACCTCGTATTTTTGCCGCTCGTGTCGCCATATTGGAAAAATGGCGCCAAGAAGCAGTGTTTTGACAATATCTCTTTTCCGACTCATTTTACGATAAAAACAGTTATATACAAAATGAAACTAGAAACAATTACCTACAATTTATGTATCTATCTTTTTTTCATAAAGTTAATAGTTTAGGCGTACGAGCGCCGCAAAGTGTACTCCAACACGCATTTTGGTCAAAAAACTCATTTCCACACCACCTTGAGGTAGAGTAAGCGGTGCGTTTTTTTTTAACGTGGTATCCCCCCATTTTTTATCAAATAGGCGACATAATTTTAACATGGATGATTTAAAAAAACATTTAGTTTTATATTGTTATAGTATGTCTGAAGATAACGTTCGTTGGTTTTTTTTGTAAGTTATGCTATTGTAATTTAAACAAATACAAGTGTTAACAGAATTTCTTTGTGTTTTATTTAAAATTTAAATGCATATAATAATGCATATTTTGACGATTCTTAAAGCATATTTGCATGCATATATTTGCTATTTTTTAGTGCATATATTCCGAACTCTACTGATGACTCAGACTAAATATTTCTATTCAGCTCTACCAAAACGCGCGTTGGAGTACACTTTGCGGCGCTCGTACGCCAAAACTATTGACTTTATGGAAAAAAGGTAGATACAAAAATTGTAGGCAATTGTCCCTAGTTTCATTTTATATCTAACTGTTTTTATCGTAAAATGAGTTGGAAAGGAGATATTGCCAAAAAACTACATTTAGGCGCCATTTTTCCAATATGGTGGTGCGAGCGGCAAATATACGAGGTGGCAAAGTTGAAATTCGGAATGAGCACCACAAAATCTATAAAATTACCAATTTTCAAAATTTCCGGAAAACTTTCCAGGCAAAACTACCAAATGACTGTACTATAAGGTTCATAAAAGAAAGAAATGCCCATTTTTGTGGAACGTTTCAATCGAAGCGATTGTCACGCTTTCATTTTGTACTTGAATTTTAGTTTTCCTTTATGTTTTGAAAATGTGCTTATTGTGTTTCCTCTATAATTTCCATGTAACATCTTGAAATTTTTCATTTATGTTACTTAACAATCAACTCAACTTTACATAAGAAGTTTAAAAAGGCTTAAATGGTACAAAAAAAATTGGGAAACACCACAGAGATGAGTAGGAAGTGTACTGCTATATCCTTCCATTCCGTTCCGAATCACTCTCCCACCACACAGCCGTTAGAGAGAAGTAGAGGAAGCTATCTATTTTTAAAAATATAGAATACATTATAACTAAATTTCTCTTGGAATTCACATTCTTCAGTGGCATAGGGGTTTTCACATGCCTGTATTAAAAATGCCTCTCTTAAAAATTTCTATTTATCCCACCAGATTGTTTTTTTTTTTAATTCTCGTCTACATCGCATTTCATTAAAATTGTTTCACAAAATTCACCCTGTGATAAAGGATCCTAAAGATGGAGATTCTGAACTTTGTTAAACTTATAGGCTAGGTACCTAAGTATGTAACTTTTCCGCGAACCGCGAGTGCAATCTTCTGGCCATCATTTTAAGTTAAAGTGAAGTTATCATTAAAGTATGTTTCCAAATAGTTGATTTATCAATCTTCATACTAAAAAGTCATAGCAAAAAAAGTGTTTGAGAGTTTTTATGTTAGTCAAGTTTTCGGAAAAATGATTGAAAACAATTTTCGAGACTTGATGGGTTCTGTTTTAAAAGAATGGTTTGACTAAATTAGTACAAAAAAGAAAATATTTATGACATAACAATAAATGTGAATTTTAGCACTTATTATTTGACTAGAGGTTTCGTACAAATCTCTTTTCTTCCTCAAATAGAATCTTTGCAATAATGGTAACTGATACAGTCGAAAAACAGTGTAATTTTTAATTTTTTCAGTTTCATGCTGTAAATGAACTGTTGTTGAAACCGAATTATTTTGGCTCCAAAGCCAATTATAATATAAAATAAACCATTAAAGAAAAACAAAGAAGGTTGCAATATAGAATCTTTGTTTAAAAAACTTCATATTGATTTTAATTACATAGATTTAAAAGTTAATAAGGAAGTTTAACATTACCTAATCCTCTAAAATATGATCAATTACAGTATTCGTAGTTGATAGTTTCATTAGAGAAACATTAAAGAAAACGAAAATTAAGAGAAAAAAAAATATTTTAAACGATCTGTGTACATAATTTATAAGGAAAGAAAAATTAATTATTCTATGAAATTACAAGTACTTACTTCTGATTTGAAAGCATATTTTCATGATATACCCAAATTTTTTAGAAACACATAATAATTTAATCAAATTGCTGTAAACAAAAGAAATACATGGCAACGATATCACTCAGAAAATGAGAAGTGCGTATATTAATCGAGCGCTTAATCAAATAAAATGAAGTGCAACATAAAATCTTTAGTAATACAAGTTTTATAAAATCGAGTTTAAAATAATTTTTTTCCTTTAGATTTTTATCATTTCTGAAGTGCACTTTTTAATTTTGTTTCATTCGTGCTTAAGACTTGCAATACAATACAAGAATGTTGCTATGACGACTGATGTAGGATTCATAATTTGAGAGGGATGAGACGATAATAGATCTTAAATTATCGGTCAGACCGTAAGCTGGGAACCCTCTTGTAATTCGCGCAGTCGCACATAAGAATGAGGAAGTCCGGCTCGGCTAAATTGACTCGACGTCGCCGACGCTGTACCGCCGAGCTAAAGCAGCGAACGAACAAAACCAAACTCAACGTGTTTCATATCTAGTTCGTATTTCGTATAGTTATATCGCTGACACGACCGGCGAGCCATATATACACATTACTCATTGCGTATATCGAGAGTTCCTCGCCGATACTTGCAACGCACCGGCCGCTGTTATGTTGTTCTTTTGATACATTGTTCAAGTTCGCTTTTATTTGTAACAGATAATAACAGTGCGGATCGTTATCTTATCGGGTTGTTTGTGTAGTTTGTTGTATATAATTGTAATTTGTGTTTTATTCATCATCCGTCCACACTGGTGACGAAACTAATTGATTTTTCAAGAAGCGATGTTGCAGGTACTTGCATACGTTTTGTAGGTTACGATTTTGTGACTATCGCTTTCAGTAGTAGCGTAGCCGACTTTACGATTTTATTATTCTGTCAATACTAACGTGGGAGTGCGTTCCTTTTATTTTGAACGAATAATGATGTCAGCGGAATTGGAATAACTAAAGGCGCCAACATGAAAATTTGTCGATTTTCTCACTGATAGTGAAATTGCAATATCATTCGTATTTTCTTTGTATAATGTTAGCACAAGTATAAAATTATCGTTTATTTTGGGTTTCCCTTATACTGTCGTGTCGTCTTGTTTTGATGGTGGTAATCGATATTTAAAGCTTTGCGTCTATTCTCTCACGTTACAGCTGAAGGTTCAAGGTTGAAGGATTTTGAAATTTAGGTTTAGATATCTAAGGGTAGAACAATACAAATTATATACTCGTCATCATTATTCAGATATTGTTAAATTTGTATCATTCAAATATTCTTAAAATTTGCTATCGTTACTAGGCAGGTGTTATTATGAAACGAAATTTTTCGATTTTGGATTGGTAATCGTTATTCTGGTTCTAAAATCTCTGAGAGTTTATATTTACACCTACCTAGCGTAAACAGATTGTGAGCCATGACATTGAAAACCAAGTTTATTTTATTAATTCCTTTGATCTTTCTGTTGCTAGTATAGTAATTTAAATCTATTTAGTTATGTCTAGTCCAAACTAAAACTATAAAAACCTTAAATGCTAGAAAGACATCCTATTTAAACCGCTACCAAAAACACGAATCGCGTTATAAAATTTTTGTTAGTTTTAATTTTTTATGTTCAGTATTTTTAATCGGTCAAAAAAAAAGAACTTGATGATCAAACACCCCTCTGAAATTGACATTTTTTTCTGTAAATTTGATCTCCGTTTTTCCAATTGTTATTGAGTAATTGATACTTCAAAATACAAACCTGATAATCCTTACAACTTTCCACTAATAAAAGTTGGACTAATATTGTAAAATCGAATAACAATATTGAAGCGGACATTTTCAAATTATTATTGTTGATTTTTTTATGACAAAAATTTTTTTTTACGACTTTGGAACCAATGGTGAGCTAACGAGGAAAATACGTGGACTATCTACATGCAGATTTATTGGTTCAAGATTTGCGGTCGCAATTTTCCATTTTTAAATGTATAAATATTTGCTTATAGCTTGATTTGAATATTCATATTATCCGATATTTGAATAGGCATGTATTTGTAAATGCACAAGTATTTGAACAATCAAATATTCAATAGTTACATATTTGAATATCCAAATATTGAATCAAACATTTGAATAGCTGAATTCTTCATATACATACATACAAGATTATTCACGTTACACGACACGAAAGATTACGTTCTTAGATTTTTAAAAAGTTTTGTTGTGATAGAAATCCAGACATGTGATTTATTTGAAATACTTGCATTTAAAATACTATTTGTAAAATGCAAAATACATTTTTGTCGTTAAAAGTTTTGCTTCTCACTCATCAAACATTATATAAAATGATGAATGAAAGTTGCTCACATTGGCCATTGAAGGTATTAGAAATTTAAAAGGGGTCAAAGAGACATTCCATGAATGTCTTCTAATTCTTTAATTGAAGAGAGCCCAAAAAATTCTAAATTATTTGGGAATGGATAATATAAAATATTGATCGACTTATCGTACCTTTAGCAGGAACTACGAAATTCTAGGAATTACGACAAAACAGCCCGCAAAACTATATCGAATTGATATACGTCAGCTGTGTAAAACTGAAAACTACAAGATATTGTGGTGTGCTAATAAATGCGTATAATCCAAAATTCTTAGAAAATGATTCGAAAAACTTCACTTATTAGATGAACCCAAAGCTAAAGAAACTATGAATTCCATTTGTTTCTGTTATTACAATGTGTAAAAGATCCGAAACAAAATGGGGTTGTAAATATTTTGATATAAAATGATTGATGTTGATTTTACATCAATAAAATTATTTGCAACCCTATTTTGACTCTGATCTTTCACGGTAAACAAACTATTTTCCAATTAAAACGGGTGATAAAGGCAAATAAGGAATAATATAGAAGAGTTATTTGTTGCTGAAATGAATAAACAATAGCATAAATATAGAAAAACTATATGTCAATCGCTTCAAACAGAAAAATATGAATCATACTCAATCTTCGCAGCTGGTGATATAGTGCAAACACCACTATTAGCCTAGAAAAACTCCAATATTTAAAAAAATGAGAAAATGCCTCCAAGGTTTTTTATTTTATACTTAAGTAAATGTAGAAAATTAAATGAGTACTACAAAAAGTATTTATTTGAAAAAAGTATTTTGAAAATACGTACTTCGCAGTCAGCATTCAAAATACAAAAGGGGAGTCTATTTTGTATTTTACATTTGAAATAACAAATCAAAAAACAAAAACATTTTGCATATCTCTAATTGACAGCATATGGGAAACGTTTTTATTATTAATTTTACGATAAAAAGTTACTCTTTATAAAAAGTCCTGCATGGTCTACAACACTTAATGACATCATCAGACTTAATAATTTTTCAGTCATATACAAGTTTTGACATAAAGCATGAGATTTGTGCAGCAATAAAGTACCTTTATTTTTGAAAGTACTAAAAACGGTTATAAAGAAAAGTTGTTGAGAATTACCAAATCTATAGTTACAAGTGTGTAACCATATCTATCAATTACTAAATTATGATTTTGTATATTTCTTCACTCTTGCCCCTATGATTGAATACTTACGCATGCACATTAACAATAATACAATTCTGGTCAAAGTTGCCGTGTAAATGATACGTTTGTCAGTCAGCCCCCAAGTAGTATTAGCCCAGGGCCCCACAAATTCACGCTTCGCTTCTAAATATTGGAAAATGAAGATGACTCGACACAAAATCTGAAGAGTCCGATTGAATGACGTATCCAAAATGAATCCAAGATTCACTACATTCGGTGAAATATTTGTCTATATTGACATATAGTACATTCAGAAATCTTATATTAGTTTGTCAAGTAGCAATTTTATATTCAAACGTCTTCTATTCTTATCATTCAAATATTCTTAAAATTTGCTATCGTTACTAGGCAGGTGTTATTATGAAACGAAATTTTTCGATTTTGGATTGGTAATCGTTATTCTGGTTCTAAAATCTCTGAGAGTTTATATTTACACCTACCTAGCGTAAACAGATTGTGAGCCATGACATTGAAAACCAAGTTTATTTTATTAATTCCTTTGATCTTTCTGTTGCTAGTATAGTAATTTAAATCTATTTAGTTATGTCTNTTCCCTAAAACTAGAACAACTCACATCCGTAACTATTTGCGAACAGTAATCTAATCTAGGTCTACTTCTACCTCTCCTAACTCCTGTTTCTGCCTCTAATCTGTATCTGACTAGACCTTCATGCTTGAGAAGGTGTCCTACCAAC
This sequence comes from Agrilus planipennis, assembly GCF_000699045.2. Taxonomy (NCBI): domain Eukaryota; kingdom Metazoa; phylum Arthropoda; class Insecta; order Coleoptera; family Buprestidae; genus Agrilus; species Agrilus planipennis. Next base: position 839,252 of record NW_020438978.1, on the reverse strand, counting down.
GTATCTCGCCTATTTCTTATTGACTTTCATAGAGTCCTCTGTTCTCCTATTCTTTCTAATAAATCTTCATTTCTAACCTTCTCTATCCACGTTATCCTCATCATTCGTCTATTTAAAACCACATTTCGAAGGTTTCTAACCTTTTCTTTTCCGCCGCGCCCATTGTTCATGTTTCGCACCCGTACAGCGCCGCGCTCCAAACATGCAACTTTAACAACTTTTTTCGAATTTCTAAATTAATCATTCGCGAGCATAGAAGTGACTTCTTTTTATTAAAGGCGACACGACCCTGCGCGATTCGCTGCTTTATATCGCTACTACTCCTTCCGTCCTGACTTATCTGACTTCCTAAATATCTAAAATCAGCCACTTCTTCTAATTTTTCGCCTCCTATCTTTATATTCGCTCTTTGCCTACTTTTTATTCTCTTGCATACCAGTATTTTAGTTTTACTTTTATTTATTTTCATACAGTACTGATCTGTCAGTACCGCTTCAATCAATCAATTGAGGTATTGTTTTTTTTTCTTGCAATTATAAATTTAAACAACTAATTCCTATAGAAATTCTGCAAGCAACACTAAATCCATCGGCCAAGCTTCACAATCAAAATTTGCAAATTTTTTGTTTATTGAAAAGAATTGAGATCGTTTTTAGCCGGCCGTGATCAATCAAGAATCGCTTTGCGATCGAGATTGCCGTATTGGTCATACTATAGATTCGGGAGGGCACCGGTTTGATTCTGGTTTGCCCTGCCAAGCTTTTCTGTGGTTTCCTGTTTCCTGGAATCACTTACCATTAGTCAGTTGGTGGGGCAGTAATATTCCATGGATAAACTGTTTGCTTATATCTGTCTATCTTCATTTCTACATTCTATTTTTAATTAAAAATTACTAGTTTTGATGTGTCCAGCGCTAGTAAATGTCAATATTTGGTCTGCTGCGGTCGGTCGTCGGGTCATAGGTATTGGAAGGGATGGTAGTGGTTGTGCCTTAACGCCCGATGACGAAAGCGTTAGATGAAATTAGATTACATTAGGCAAAAGAAACGAAAGGCTTAGTCCAGTGATTCCTAACCTTTTTTAATATTGTTACTCCTGTGACCAATTAAGAAAACTGATTTTACCCTGACCTTTAAATGTTATCAATACAAACAAATACAAATATTTTTAATAATCACAAATTGCACATCAGTATTATAATATTATATACCTAAACAATAAATTAAGTAAAAATAGTTAGTGTAATGGTTGGTATTATTATGTATAATTTAGTTTTTTTATGTAAGCTTTAATTTCGCTTAAAGAGTATCCTAAATCATGTTTCACATTTAGAAGAATTCTGGTCTTTTTTTTCAGTGTAACTAAAGTTGGGAAACCACTCTCACATCTATAGGTGCTGGCAAAGGGTATTAACATTTTTAAAGCTCTGTTAGAGCTAGAGCAGGATATTCAGCACTAGCTTTTCTACGTCTACGTTTTTAATAATGTTATCATCCATAGTAAATCGTCTCAATATCCAAGAACTGGACTGACGATTATCCATATCCGGAAAATATTGCTTCAGTGAGTTTATTGATGCAGATAAATGCCGAACCACAGAATTTTCAATATTTATCAATTGTGCATAAATAACGGCATATCTGTAATTTTATATTTTTACTATCTACCTGCGTATTTTAGACCGTAATTATTAGGTTCTTTATTACCCCCACATAATAATTGATTTACCCCCGCGGGGGTAACTTTTGCTTTGTGTTCTATTGTTAATTTATATACATTTTTCTTTTAAGAAATTGCTAAACATTTTCGTCTAGTACTGTACAGTTCTAGCCGATCTCCTAGGACCGCCCATCGAGAGCTCTGCTCGTTCAAGGTTGTTACAACTATTTCTGTCTTGCTCACGCCTAGTGTGTATTCGTTCTAACTTCTCGCAGATTTCTTCAAGGTCACAATTCTAATAAATTGAAATGGACTGTATCTATGATGTGCTGTACACCATCAACAACGGTACCCATTCGTCCAAATTTGGCTAGGTCCAACTAATCTGTGGGTATTTAACTGTTGTTTTTTTTAATCAAGCGTTTTATGGTACAAAAAAAACCGAATGTTCTTTTCAAATAACTATAATTATTTGTTAGTAAGTGCTTTGTTATTAATAAAACACTGTAATTTACTGTTCCGTACATTCATATGGTGCCTTTGTCACTCAAAGCCAGTCACGCACTTGACAATCTTCATTCTCTTTTGATAAAGGAGAACTTATTTAAACGAAATACCAACAATATCTGCATTATATCTGCCTTTTTTGAATATATGACACTCAAGATATTGAACGAATTTGTGGTAGCCTTCGTTCGATGAAGGAATATTTTAATGTCAATAACCAAACATTTAGATGTCTCCATACCGTAACCACAGACGTACATACAAAATAGTTTATTAAAAGTAATTAGCAGCAACCATGTTATGAAACCCCTATTCCACATTCATACTTATTTATATATAATAGCGTCAGGTGTTTGCGCTAGCACTAGCCGTTCAGAAATCCGGATCCTCTTGGAAAAATCGCTTCCACTTTATAATAATATCAAACCGTACTAAAGTGAAATAATATTTTGGTAAGAAACTAGCAAACAACATAAAAATTAATGGTCCATCCATGTCTTTCACTTATTGTTGGGGATGAATTTAATGTTACTTTTTTTGACGCTAAACTAAGGGTACGAAGGGGTACATCGAATAACTACATAGTTCATTTACGACTGATCCGAGAAAGCAAATGTCTATTCATGTATGGTATTGACTACAGTGCCTCTGTAATGACAGTGTGATGACCATACGATTTGCGATCGCTATTCGTTTAAACATCGTCAAAGTTAACAAGCGTTTCAGTGGAGAAGAAATTTAATTTCTATAATTTTAAGCATGTTTTGAATTTTTTTTACAATAACGTACAATTAATAAAAACTGTTTCAATTAATAAATGGATAAATCATATAGAATTGTTCATCAAAAAATGCATAATCATGGAAAAGTTAATTCGCTGCATAACTTTTTAGATATTACCACACTATTGGAACTCTTGTTTTGCTAAAAATTTGAATATGGTAACCGAAGTAAAATCTATCAAGAAAAATCATATTGTAAAAAAACATAAATAAGATATTTAGTTTGTATAAAGAGTAATATAATATATTAGGAAAGGAGTCAGTCAAGGATGCGCATTTTCACTGCTATTTTTTAATCTATACATCGAGGCGCGATCAACGTCATTAAAGACAGCACAACTGTAGGGATACATATACAGGGGCAAAATATTTGTATGCTTAGATTTGCGGATGATATAGCAGTATTAGCATCTAGCAAGGAGGAGCTCTAAATAAAATGGAAGCGGTATTGACAAAACAGTAGGGAAAAAGGGACAAAACAAAAGGGAAGAAAAAGTAGGGAAAGAGCCAATATACAGATAGGAAACAAAGGATTAGAAGAAATGGCTGATTTTAAGTATCTGGGAAGTCAGATAAGTCAGGATGAAAGGAGCAGTAGGGATATAAAGCAGAGGATAGCGCAGGGTCCTGTCGCCTTCAATAAAAAGATGTCACTTCTATGCTTGCGAACGATTAATTTAGAAATTCGAAAATGATTGTAAAAGGTGTATGCTTGGACTTCGGTGCTGTACGACTGCCAAATATGGACGGTGGGCGCTGCGGAAAAGAAAAGGTTGGAAATGTGGTGTTACCGGTGAATGATGACTATACCGTGGATAGAGAAGGTTAGAAATGAAGAGATATTAGAAAGAATAGGAGAACAGAGGACTCTATGGAAGTCAATAAAAAATAGGCGAGATAGGTTGGTAGGACACCTTCTCAGGCATGAAGGTCTAGTCAGAGACATATTAGAGGCAGAAACAGGAGTTAGGAGGGGACCTAGATTAGATTGATGTTCGCAAATAGTTCTTGTTTTAAGAAAATGTGAAGATTAGTTCAGGATAGGAGGGAGTGGAGGTGCGTGTCCAACCAGTCTTAGGACCTTCTGGGTAACAGTGTTCTACAAATCAAAAATATACTTGGAAATTTTGAAGAATTAGACAGATTAAGAGCATTTTAAATTAAAGGATGATTCCGAAGATGAATATTTTTATTAGTAAATGTTTATGAATTATTTGACCTCTTTTATCGTTAATGTGAGAAAAATTTTAATTTTAATTTCTACTTAAAATACTTATATGCAAAATGAAATCAGTTAATTTATTTAAACCAGCCCACTTAAAAATTTCATTTAAAGAAAGCATTAAATTATTAAATTAACTGTCACTCGTTCAAAGCAACCTGAAGTCGACCATTAGTGAAGCAACGTCTCAGTTCATTTTACTTTGGAGACGGAGGATGGACTCAAAATGACTAAATGTGCGTTTATCTGGTAGGTACTCAAATGGCCTTTATTTGAATTTTATCGAGAAACATAAAATTTTCTAAATGATTGTTAAAATAATCGTACTTCAAACAATAAAATTGTATGTGTGGCGTGGTAATTCCCATTTGTGAGCAATTTTACAATTGTTTTGTTCGCATTAAAATAACCTTGTATATGTTTTTGTATTTTATGCTCTAAATATTTAACAATGGCTTGGTTGGGTTAGTACCTTAAATTTGTCTAATTGGCTACTGTCTCGCAGTCGTTATGTGGGAAACGCATGGAATGAAAAATACAATAGCTGCCACGTAATTAGACAAATGTCCATGCAATAACTAAATCGTATAAACAAAATTGTTTGCTGTATGTATTTATGCAACGTCAAAAATTATATATGCACATGATTTGTTACATAAGGACGGACAAGTATTGCCTGATTGTCTTTCTTTTTGCATCGAATGGTAATAAAAAAAATCCATGTACAAACAGTGAATCGCCATCTAGTGGGTATTTGTTGCAACTGAATTTGTTTTGGTAAAATGGATTCATCATTTTTATATAATTGAACAAGAGTGACAATGGGATAAAATGCTACTACTCTGTAGAGGTTAATTGCATCTTTAATTATACTTTTTTTCCTGTTGATGGGTCCTTCTTTGTCACATTCCATATTTCTTTATGATTCCATCAATGATAGCAGAAGTTTTGGGTTCTCCCTTAGACTTACTCTTGATGTTTGTTAAATTGTTGCTTCTTGCCAAAAAATAAGAAACATATTTTTGCTATATCTAAAGGATTTGCTTTCTTGGTGGCCAACCTCTCTCTAACCATTGCCTGGACTAAATATTTGAAAGTCAACACTCCTCTTGAAGTCATCCGCAACCAAATTATAGGGTTGTTCGGAAAGTCATTTCGTTTTTTTTTTGTGGAAATGAAAGACAGTTTTCGTATAATAAACAAATACTTTATTAAATTATATATTGACCGTTCTGGTCCAACACCTTTTGCCATCTTTCTGGTAGTAGCATAATTCCACGCTCATAAAATTTTTGGTCTTTGCTGGCAAAAAACTGATCGAGGAGGTTTTTGACCTCCTCATTTGAGGTGAAGGTTTTACCGTCTAAAAAATTTTGGAGTGACCGGAACAAATAATAATCCGATGGTGCCAGGTCTGGAGAATATGGTGGGTGTAGCATTGTATCCCATTCAAGCTGTAAAAGCTTTTGGCGAGTGACCAAACTTGTGTGAGGTCTCGCGTTGTCTTGGTGAAACACTACACCTTTCCTGTTGATTAGTTCTGACCTTTTCTGTTGAAGTGCATCATTCAGTTTGTCCAGCTGATGACAGTAGACTTCCGAATTAATCGTTGTGTTATCCGGTAAAAGCTCAAAAAAAACGATTCCTTTAAAATCCCACCAAACAGACAGCATCACCTTTTTTTGGTGAATATCGGCTTTGGAAATGGTTTGAGCCGGTTCATCTTTTTTGCTCCATGACCTCTTGCGTTTGACGTTGTTGTATACAACCCATTTTTCGTCCCCAGTGATGATGCGCTTCAAAAACGGATCATTTTCGTGACGTTTGAGAAGCGAATCGCAGACGTCAATGCGGCGACACAGATTTCTCTCTGTGAGAACATGGGGAACCCATACATCGAGCTTCGAGGATAATCCCAGGCCTTTCAAGTGGTCATAAACTGTTGAATTTGATAAATTTAACCTCAATCCGATCTCACGTGTTGTTATTCGCCGGTTCACATCAACTAATGCCTTTATCGCGTCTTTATCAGCTTCAACCGGCCTTCCCGAACGTGGTGCATCTTCGACATCAAAATTGCCGGATCGAAATTTAGCGAACCAGTTCTGGCACTGGCGTACTGTCAACACACCTTCTCCATACACATCAGTCAATTTCTTTCTGGCTTGAACAGCATTTTTACCCTTTCTGTAGTAAAACAGTAAGATATGTCGAAAATGCTGCTTATCGCTCTCCATATTTAAAAGGGCACCAACCAAAAACTACTGCGTAGAATTAATTGGAATTTTTCACACACAAGCCTTGCTATATGAGCTCTCAAAGCTTATAAAAATTATACGGCTTAAATGTGAAGTTGGATGCAAAAGAATACAATTAAATCCTCTGTCGAAAGAAAACGAAATGACTTTCCCAACAACCCTATATTTAGTTGCGACTGACAAATGTTAACGTCAATCAATTCTGCCAAACGCTCTTTGTCGTTCACATTTTCATCGTCGTTCTGGGCTTTCTAAGAATATTTTGTACCACCGATAAACGTTGATTCGGTCAAAGGTAGCATCACTATATGCCAAAGTCAACATTCGGAATACGTCCGCGCCCTTAATTTTGTTGTTTTTCACTCAAAATTTGATACAGATCCTTTGATCCATTTTTTGGAATAAGCAAAAATCGAATCGTAATCAACATTGTCTTGATTCGAGACTTCTGAAAACGCAATTTTTTTGGTTTTAGCTCGCCTTTGGACTTCCATTCAGCAGATTGACGCTTAGTTTCAGGGTCATATTTAAAGCACCATGACTCATCACCAGTTATGATCGAATCAAGAAAGTCTGGATCGTTTTCAGCAGTTTTAACAATGTCGTTGCAATGCTCCACACGAGCAATTTTCTGATCTTCATTTAATTCATGTTGAACAAAACGCGCACAGACCTTTCTTTTACCCAAATCTTCAATTAAAATTCTCAAAATAGTGTTTTTACTCGTATTTAATTCCTCAGCCAACATTCTCGTAGTAAAATTTGTATCGATACCAATGATTTCACGGACTTTTTCCAATAATTCAGCACGATTACTAGCTTCTGGACGACCTAGCCTTAGGTCGTCATTGAAATCCTGACTACCATTTTTAAATCGTGTAAACCACGTATAAACTTAAGTACGGCTCATACAATCATCACCATAAACTTTTTTCATGATTTTGTATGTCTCAGCGAATTTTTTTTCAAGTTTAAGACAAAATTTTATATTTGCTTTTTGTACCATTTTTGCTTTGTAACGTTAGCACACTTTTTCTTTTATTGAAATGACTGTAACTTTCACATTTGTCATCCGATTTAAAAGAATTTTGGTGCGTTTGAAAGAGGATGAATGTATCTTTTTAATGCTGCAAATTTGCAATAGATGGCACTGCATGTTGTATGATTTAAATATAAAGTTCGGTTATTTTTGGGACACACTGTGTAGTCGAACTTGTCGGTATAAGTGAGATACATGAGTACCAACATAACGCCACAAAAAAATCAAAAATCAAATTATATAAATATACACAATATTTTGTTCAAAGATTTACCAAGGAAAAGCGATTCATTTTTATTGATACTATAAATAAATCTGCTATTAACGAAAAAAAGTTATACAACACTATTTCTAAAATAGGAAAATGTTTCTAAATCAAAAACTCGGAAACCACTTTGCCAAAGCAAATAGTCATAAATTATTCTGGTTCGAAGTTCTAAAAAATATAACAAAAGAACCACTTAAATAGGTTTATTACAAAACCAAACAAATAGTTACCTAACTACAAAAAAATACAACGGGGCGCTTAATAATTACTACTCTCTCCATTGATGGGACTGCTGGTGATTACCCTCGGAATTCCCCTGACGATGAGGTCTTTATGAGCTTTAATTCCTTACGGAACAGACTAACCCAGGGGTCGGCAACCTGCGGCTCGCGAGCCGCATACGGCTCTTTGGATGTGAAGCTGCGGCTCTTTAGTTCCACACGAAAATATTATTTATTTTATCAAAAAAAAAAAACATTTAAAAATCGTTCTGAATTGATTAACGAAGATTAGGCACTGATTCTATCTCTCAGCCGCTTGTACTCGCTTTTCACCGCATCCCTATAGTCTTCCAGATTGCTACAGTGAGGTGGAGAAGTTGGCATGTGGAGTGCTGACTATCTTCGAATCGACATATTGGTGCGAGCAAGCCCCCTGCATGAATATAATTAAAAGTAAAGCAAGAAGCCAACTAACAAATGAAAATTTAGAGTCGTGTTTGAAACTTCAAACAACAAGTTATGAGCCAAATGTATCCAAACTTTCCAAAACCATGCAAAGCCAGCACTCCCATTGAATTTGTTTGCTCAATTGTATGTTATTATTCTTTTTTTATTCTAACTACAAGTTACATTGTTTAGTAAAGTTTAAATTTTCTACTTGAATAACCATGCAAAGCCATGGTTCCCATTAAATTTGTTTGCTCAATTGTTTGTTATTGAAGTACATGTTAGTGTTGTATATAAATAGATATTTTTTCTTATGAATAAATAGATATTCTTTCTTATGAATAAATAGATTGGTTTTTTATCAAAAAAAATTATTTAAATGCGAGTACTATTTATTTTTGGCAAGAAAAAATTTTGTGGCTCTTTAAAAACTTTGAAATTTTGTAAATTGTAATTTTCGACTCTTCCGACTCAAAAGGTTGCCGACCCCTGGTATAGACCAAATGAAAAAAGATAACTGAATACTAGTAAGCGGTGCAGCGGTTAGAGG
>NW_020438978.1:817763-828895 GCF_000699045.2 Agrilus planipennis | reverse complement strand
CTAGCAAGGAGATCGGGCTGAAACTATAGCTACAAGCTATCCAAGGATGGTACTATAGAATGTCACCTCAAGGTAGGCCTAGTGGCGTCATCTCTTGGTTAGGCCGGAAACTTATCAATCCACCCTCGTATTGCTCGGTGAGGTCCGGTCGTCTGTGCACATCTGACAAAGTCGTAGAGCAAGTGAGACAAAGCCAGTGTTGCCAATACGAGGGATTTATCCCGATTCGAGGGATTTTCGACGTTCTCGAGGGATAAAGGGATTTTTCCTTATTTTCGCGGGATTTTTTGTAATTTACCATTTTATAAATATAAATGCTACATCTTTAGCGTTGAGTAGTGCAATAGATTTAAAACATTTAGCAGATATGAAACTAATTTTTATTTATAAGGCACTATTAAGAAAAATAGATATTATAAGAAATTATCAAACTTTACCATGAAAACTGGATACAATAAATTATATAGTAAGCTAACGATAAGGGAAATTAAAAATTTAAGTATTTTGAAAAGTCTTAAACGAAATGTGCAATAAAAAAAGTTAAAGAAGCAATACTTCGTTGGAGATCGAAAAAAGCCAAAAAATTGATTTAAAAACGCTCTCCCAAAATTGAAAATTGAAATTTTGAACACAGCAAGCACAACAAATCACATGGCCACAAACGTGGAAACCCAAAAGTCTGTTCTTGTCGGCAGTTACTGGAGTCTTGTTTTTGAATTTAATATGATCAAAATTTGAAGAAACTAAGATGATTTCAAAAATCTTTTCGTATATTCCTCATAAATGGAGTCAATTGTAGTAGTGGTTATAAGTTGATCTGCTGATACGAAGAAGACATGGATTTTATAGAAAAAAATTTCTTTCTGGGTTGCAAGAATAAATACGGTAAAAAAATCATTTTTCTGTGTTTTTTAAACGGTAAAATTTCAGATTCGATGATGGACCTCTTAAAATTGAAATTATGAGCTCCGCTTCTAACAGGATATTTGTTTAGACATATTTTACGATATTTGAGCGGAGAGCAAGAAAAAAAAAATATCGAGTTTTTTTGGCACAGCCTAGTGCCTACAAAAAGGTCCCTATTCGGGTGCTAATTTAATTAATTTTAACAATGCTTCAATGCAATTAAACCCAAGAAATCAGCTCCTTTTGAATATAAATTGACCCCTTCCGGGTTGTTTTTTAACACTTATCCGTTCTTCGAAAAACGGGTCTTTTCAAATTTTGGAGATCACTAATCAGAGAGTTTGAGAAACGTTGATTTAGGCTACATTTTTTTTTTTACGCGAGCGAAGTCGCTAGGTAAAAGCTAGGTGTAGCGAGCACGAGTGTGTTTGTGTGCGATCGGGCACACGTGTGTATGAACGGCTTATCGATTCGCCTACTAGCCGCGGACGCCTTTCTTCATGTGCGCCGTATTTGTAAATGTGTGTGTCGTACTTGCGTTCTGGGAAAGCAGTTGAACAGTTCAAAGAAAAATAAACTATCCGGATGTTTCGAGAAGGCTCCCGAAAGTAAACAAAAGAGTATTTAAAGGAAGAGACGGTCGCCGAGTTGAGTAGAAATAAATTGACCGTTGCAGAAGGGAATCGGGAAATAAATTGACAGTGATAGCAGTAAGTTTAGTAATAATTTAATACTGTTAAACCTGCTGAAAGTAAGGGAGTTTGGTCGCGGTGGATGGAAGTGGGTGGTTGTGGGTGGCGAAAATGTGAAAAAATATATATATGTCCTTTTCTAACTTATGAGACTTTTTGGAAAGTTCTAAAAATTTCTGAAATGATCCAGAAAACTCCAGAATGTGTGCAACTGTTNTCCAGAAAGTTCTAGAAATATCAGGAATGATCTGGAAACTTCCAGATTGTATGCAACTGTTAAAATCTATATATTCTTAAATATTTTATGGTACTATTAAACAATTTAACCCGAGCAACGTCGGGTTTCGCTGTTAGTTATTTATAAATAATTGCTCCACGGGCTCTACGGACTTATCAGTTACGTCACCACGTTCAACCAACCGTTATTATTCGTTTATTCATTACTTATGAAATACGTAAGAGGTCATTACCAAAGTTGTCTGCATTACAAAGTTAGTTTCATCATGTGATATAAAATTATATTTCCATTGTTAAAAAAATATGTCACTAGGTAGTTGTCATTGATAAAAATTATTTTACATAATACGCAAGTATGTTATAAAATCAGCGTCAGAAGGTGTGTACTTTCTTCCATTATGTTGTCTTACGATCAATACGTTACATTCGTATCCCGCGATCCTACCGTGGAAAGTGAAATTAACTATACCATATAGGGGCGACGCACCTAAAAACTGGTAACGACTACCAACTTGTATGGTGTATAATAAGAATGCTTTCGTCGCTGATGCAATGCGATACAGTGACAAGTTTTAATGTTTGGAAGCTTGTTGTCTCCATATTACGAAACACAGTAAAATACCATGATATATACACATGTGCAAGTTTTTTCCAATATGTTATTTGTTTAACCATAAATGCTAAGTTTTAATGATGAACTGGATTAATAATATACTTACGTTTGCTGTCAAAGTAATGGACTTATGGCAGAAACACAGTTGAAGAAATTAACGCTTTATACTCTAATTTTATAAGGAGTCTGATCCGTTTAATAAAAAGGATTGATATGCCACTAGTAGTATTTTAAGAAGAAATGCTATTGTACTACAAGTTATTAGCATTCACGCAAATTGACATAACATTCAATTTCAACAACAGCAAAAATTGAAGGTAGCTATGATCTTATACTCATACTGCCTTTTTCACCATAGGTAATCTACAAAGTCATGAAACTAGTAAAAAATAAATAAAAAATGGTACCTATTTAATCAATCGAAAAATGAATTCGGCATAAAAGAATTAGAGTGGGCAAGATCATCGGAAAGGGACTACAGAGTTTAGCCACTCATGAGATTGGTTCGGATTGACTTAAGACGGAACCAATCGTTGGACATCTTTAAGCGGCGCGATTGGAAGCACATTTAAATGGAATTGTAGGCCTGGTTGGCCTGCTGTCTTTGACATTTAATGCAGCTTTTTTTTAATGATGTACAATTATTCTTTATACTAGAACGAAAGACCCACTTATCATCATATTGTTTAGGTCAACAGCATCGCAAAAGTTTTTTCGCTTTTTATCATCGTTAGGGCACCAAGTCTTTAATGATGGATCTGGTAGAATTTTTAACTATTTTTATTTAACTAATTTTTTTTCGTTCAAAGTCACCGAAAAGCTCGCTGTAAATATTGGTTGACGAAGATGAAAATGTATTTTTGTCATGTTAGCGCGGAAAGCTCGTTTTGCATGCTATGAAACGGAAGAAACGGCCTCTTTTCAGCCGTGTTTTAGTCGGGAGGCAATGAAATTAGTCTTTTCAGTGCATGCGCAAGTTTATGGGCATGCGCATAAATCAGTTGTTCAATGACAATGTCTTTCTAACCTCTAAATCATTTACTCTTATTTCGCCAACTATCAATTTAATAACGTGCTTTCCGCACAAACATGACAAAAAATAGTATACGTACCTCGGGAAGAAACAGGGTTGTCTCAGACTGCATGTTTGCCGCCCTCGCCTTTGGCTCGGGTGGCAATTCACATGTAGTCTGAAATAACCCTATTTCTTCCCTCGATACGTAATGTACTATATTATACCTTTTTTCAAGTGAAAACAAAATGCGTGGGTGCATGAATTAGCAAATATGTATTTTATAAAACTTAACAAACAAACATATATTTTACATTACATGTGACTAAAGTGTCTCGAAACTCTACATGACACTACAAGGGGGGGAGGTTGGGCTGAAATAGAATCAATAAATATGCCTATTTTTGCTGACTGTTTCTCTTCGTTAAATCTGTAATGGTAAACGTTCATACTTGATTATGAATTTTGTAAAATTTGATTTTTAATTAGAAGGGAAAATGGAGAATAATGGTAAGTTTTATTAGGAAGGTGTGCAGTCTTGAGAAAAAAAATTATCCGGAGACCACTCGGAAGATGCGTTTCTGAACTCCCGTTCTTCTAGAATGTTTTCAAGGAAAACTAGTAGCCAATTGGTTGATGTGTTTAATAAGAAGGTTTCTTAAATACTAACTAATAACATTAAATTTACTTAAAACTAGAGAACAACTAACAAAGAGGGTGGAATCTAATTGAAACATATCATGGTGGTGGATAAATATAGGAATTTCCTGAATATCGTCATATACGAGAGGATCTTGAGTTCAACCAGATATAGAAAAGTTTTGAAAACAAGTATGAAAGAAAATACGACAAATGGCGCTGTAAACGCCATCTGTAGTACAATGCTACATTTTAGGTACTACAGAGGGCGTTTACAGCGCCATTTGTCGTATTTTCTAAAACGCACTGTTAAGGCAGCAGGTAAAAGTTGGTCTGTATTCTGTCGAAGCTGCCTGCGACGCGCTGATGAGATCCAAAAGATCGAAATCGCGATCCGCGTCTGACAGTTTCGACAGAATACAGACCACTTCGAATTATTTTATTCAAGTATGAAAGAGCTAACAATGAGTCACGTATTAGTGACAGAAAAACCTCATTTATAGTACCAGGAATTCTTTGAATTTTTCACGTACATTTGTCGGTGTAACAATTAGAATATTCACAAAATATTGTAAAGGCAAATAATAAAAGAAAGGAATTTATGACCTAAACAGTTTAAGAAATGTTTGAAGAAATGTTATAAAGTTGAACTGAACAAAGGAACAAAGAAATTTGAAATGTAATGGAAGTAAATAATAACACTAGATACACTAACTAAACGCAAAAGTTTTTGAATAAAAATAATTGTAAAAATACAGATAATTATTAGCACAAAACAGAAGGTATATAATAATGAACTAATGATAATTAAGGACTAGGGTCTTATTTATATACGTTTATTAATGACACTAACTTCATGCAGCTAAAGAATAAAACTAGTGCAGTTAACTAGTCTAGAGTGGTTGCTGACAGAACGCCTACTTTTACTCACGACAGACGTCGTAGGGAATATCGTAAATATAGAAAAGAGATGTCAGGTAGGAATTGCAGCGGACACTAATTAAGAAAAAGGAATAACATTACAGAACTCTTCTGCAGAATTTCAGCATGCTGCCAGCATCGGACTTTTAAGTTTAAGTTTAAGGGTATAATTCCATCCAGGCAGTTATAAACACGACCTTGATCTTTTGCGTAGTAAGTAACCTTTAACCGCTGCAGCGCTTACTATTATTCACTTTGTACTACTCATGAAGCATTTTCTAACAAGAAAGAAGAAACGTCCATTCTCACAGATAATTTATTACCAATTTTGATCGTACCGACTATAGCAATAGAAACAGTCGAGGGGTATTTTGAAGTATCATTGCAGTTTTAAGATGGCGTCTGATAAATTTTATAATTGTATAAAAAGTAAAAGTAAACTACTAAAAGTTGTTTAATCGTCACAAAGGTATGATTTGATAAAACTAACGAATAGTAGTAGATAATGATTTATTTTTAATGATGCCTGTTTTGTTATACATTTATTTTATTAATTTTGTAATGTAATTATCATGAAAATAAAAAACCGAAAAAACTAAAAATAACCTAATTATATTCTATATCTAATAATGATGACAAATTATTCTACTTAATTATTTACGTACTAAAGATTAAATAAAACTATTTTCGATTCTATTTCACGAAAAAGACTTTGGGATTTGTTTATCTTATACTAAAGGCAGTCACAGGTAATTGTTTTTTCATTATACTAATTTACTATCATCACTAATCGCAAGCAATCTTACCAATATGTACACCATGTGTATTTTTATTTATTCGTCTTTTTGAAGTGAAACTTCTATATAAACGGGGGGTATTACTATTTTTTCTGTCACGAAAAAGCGTTACGGCCGCGTGGAGGTGATAGGCATATCGCATGCTAGGAGGCAGCCTCGGCGGTGGGAGAGAAAGGTTGGCGGCGGCGGAGAGAAGGCAACGACCGTATTCGATAGATTTAATGCGCAGCCGCACGAAGAGCGGGTTGTCCGCTAGAGTCTCGGCAGCGTGTGCTGTGCTCAGCTGTTGTTTTCTTACCTCTGCTCTCCACGTGACCGGGCATCATTGCCTCTATTTACGGTCTGTGTAAAAACCAAATCATAATTTGCAGTAAACCTGTGAAAACGAAATGTGTGTTGGGACACATAGTAGAAGTGAAACATTAACGGACAAGTGGAAAACGAATGGCAACGGACAAGTGGAAAAAAGAATCGCAACAAAATTTTTACTTCAAGTTTTACGGGCAGATTGTCAATGTACTTGTTCAGTTTGAAAACCTGCCTGTAAAACTTTTTTGTGAAACATGTAAAGCATACATTAAATTGTCAAAGGATGTTTTGTAATGTTGTGTCGTAACGATACGTCCGGTACATTTCTTCGGTATTTATAATAATAAAATATGGAGAAGTAGTGGACAATAAAAAAAATAAATAAAATAGCAGGTCCTATTATACACAATATGAAATCGAGGAGGAGGTTTAGTTTACTTTCGTTAAATTACCTACATACTACAAATTAACGGTTTCTTTTTTTTGTGTGTAATCTAATACTCTAATCAAAATTCATTTAAGCGTCAAATAATAGTACAATACGTTTAACGGCAAAGTCGTGTTACCAAACATATTAAACGTACGCACATAATAGTGGAATAAATAAGATAGTATGGATACGAAAAATTGTTTTTAGCAGTGACTGTGACCCAATTGAAACGCAGGTAATTATTAAGGAAGATAGATCGTGCTCTATAATTATCTTATAGTTTAAGTCTCTAATTTAACATTCCGTTACCTCCGTGCTGGATGAATGGCTAGTAAAAGGTAAATAGCAATTATCGTCACAATATAATAAGAGAACATACATTTAAAGTTGTTTGGCTCTGGGAGGTTGGTACTGCTCGAGTGCATTTTGGTCTTATTTGCCATTAATTTCTCTTTTATCGTTTGATTATCAGCACCTTATTATTTGATTTCCGGCAGTAAACAGCACTTTGTACTGCTGGGTACATCAAACGGAAATGTTAATGAGACGTTTTAGTTATCGTTAGTAAAATTTGATAGGTACCATGTGATTTGAATATAACGATGATTGTTCTGTTACCTGGTTTTACTTATTTCGATTACGTAATATTAAAAGAAGATGGGAAGTACATATTTGGGCTCGTAGATCTGAAAAAAGCTTTTGATAATGTTAAATGGGAGAGATATAGATACATAAAGAAGAGAATAGCTGTGGGTTGCTTTTAACAAAAAGAAGTCGCTTCTATATTTGTGAACGGTTGATTTATAAATTGGCAAAAGATTATTAAAGATGTATAGCGAAGTATTCTGTATGGGGCGGGGGGGGGGGAGCGCAACCGAATAACGAACTGCTGTATTTTATTTTCCCAACTGAAGTTTTACACACACATGCCCAAAAATATGCACTTAAGGAGGGCTGAAAAGTTCGTAGGCTAGCATAAAAAAATATTTGTTTTTGATAGAATTTGATTTTATTATTCAATATAGTTCCCTTCGAGGACGATACAACGATTATAGCGGTCGTACAATTTTTATAATACGATTTGTCTTTAGCCTCAAAATAGGCTTTAGTTTCGGCGATTACCTCTTCATCGGCGTGAAATTTCTGTCCACGAGCATCCTCGTAAGGTTTGAGAACAGAAAAAAAAATCGCTGAGGACCAGATCTAGAGAGTACGGTGGATGCGGAAGCAATTCGAAGTCCAATTCATGGAATTTTGTCATCGATTTCATTGATTTGTGACAGGGTGCATTGTCTTGATGAAACAGCACTTTCTTTTTCAAACAACAAAAGTTTTTTCACTAAAAATGCTATAACTCAGATACTAATAGTGCAACAGCTGTCAAATTTATACACGTGTCTTTTGAAGGTTAGGGTTAACTAAAAATCATATGGATTTGATACTAGTAGAGCCATATAACGAACTTTTCAGCCCGCCCTTGTATAAATAAAAAATAATTATCAAACATTAAGTTAAATCAACTTAATTTCCTGCTACAGATTACCTCAAGTTAGTAAGGTAAAACTCTTTGTTGTTACTGTCACAGTCTCGCCGGGAATCGAATCGGAAAAACTTTCTTAAAGTGTTGATATTAATAAAAGAAGTTTATTGTTTAGGTCAAGAGCATCGCAAAGGTTTTTTTTACCATCGTTAGGGCATCAAGTCTCTCCTCTTTAATGATGGACCTGGTCGAATTTTTAACTATTTTAACTAAAGTAAATTTGTTTTTCGTTCGAAACCACCGAAAAGCTCGCTGTAAATATTAGGTGGCTCCATGACCCCATTTTTCGTCCCCAGTGATAATGCCCTTCAAAAACGGATCGCAGACGTCAATGCGGCGATACAGATTTCTCTCTGTGAGAACATGGGGAACCCATACATCGAGCTTCGAGGATAATCCCAGGCCTTTCAAGTGGTCATAAACTGTTGAATTTGATAAGTTTAACCTCAATCCGATCTCACGTGTTGTTATTCGCCGGTTCACATCAACTAATGCCTTTATCGCGTCTTTATCAGCTTCAACCGGCCTTCCCGAACGTGGTGCATCTTCGACATCAAAATTGCCGGATCGAAATTTAGCGAACCAGTTCTGGCACTGGCGTACTGTCAACACACCTTCTCCATACACATCAGACAATTTCTTTCTGGCTTGAACAGCATTTTTACCCTTTCTGTAGTAAAACAGTAATATATGTCGAAAATGCTGCTTATCGCTCTCCATATTTAAAAGGGCACCAACCAAAAACTACTGCGTAGAATTAATTGGAATTTTTCACACACAAGCCTTGCTATATGAGCTCTCAAAGCATATAAAAATTATACGGCTTAAATGTGAAGTTGGGTGCAAAAGAATACAATTAAATCCTCTGTCGGGAAAAAACGAAATGACTTTCCGAACAACCCTATAGTTAGCAGCTAACTTCGTGATACCTTGAATCTGTAACTGCATAAGAAGCGCTTAGAACTTAGGCATGGTTTTTTAGAAGCAGAAATAGGAGCTAAGAAGGGTACAAGTAAATCTGTATTAGATGTTCTAGTTTTAGGAAAATACGAAGATTAGCTGAGGATAGGAAAAAGTGGACTTGTTGTTGATAAAATGGGAAAAGATGCTAAAAATTGTTAAAAAAATAGGGATCCAATTAAAGGATGGAAGAGTGATTTAAAAAAAATGATATACTTTCGTTTTTCTGTGGATTGACCCCGATTTCTGTTTTCAAAATCTAACAGTAATCAGGTTGGTTAAAAAAATCATAATACCCAGAATCGGCAACCCATTCAGCTGCTTCCACGCGGTTTCTACTGAGTGCATCTGATGCGACTCTATTCGATCAGGCCTTATGGTATTCTATAGTGTATTCTATTCGCGCATTCATGCCTCTTTTATTAATACTGTTGCAGTCAGTTTTAATTATGAATGACATCTCTAAAAAGCAAACTCGGAACCTGTCTAATGCCGCTACAACCCCAGCTGTTCCCATTTAAAACTGTTTTATCACGACACTTCACCCGAAGTTTTTTTACTATAATACGCGATTGGGTGTAACTATGTGTTTACCTGTTCCTGAAATAGTGCTGCTCCCAATGGGCTTACTCAGCAATTTTTTTTATAATTCATAAATCGAAAGTTAAAGTGAAAAATAAGAGATCTGCAAAAAATTAAAATTTTATTCCCATTCCCCTAATGTCTTAAAAACAATTACAAAGTGCCTCTTCTAGGGAAGAGGAGCCCCTCTGGCGAGAATTGCACGGCACCATCCCAAACAGAGATATGAATTTATCCATTAAAAGCAAGAGATTCTATAATGTTTTTTTGTTTTAAATATAAGTTGATGATGACATACAGTCTATTTTTATATAAAAATGTTAAAAAAAGGGAGAATTTGATTAAAAATTTTTATTATACATTAGACAATACACACTAAGATGACACAGTTGCTATTTTTGCTTCTGTGAACCGTTTTTCAAAAGTATTAATAGTACGTTATAATTTTTTCTTTTAATTTTGTCTTCCGATATACGAACTTAATTTTTGTCTTTAATTAAGAAAGTAATTTCGGTTGTTTTAATGTTTCCCAGATGTATAATACAGAGAACATGTAGTAAGTAGGTATGTCATTACCAATTTGAATTTTTTAGACAAAACTAAATAAGAATAAAATGCAAAATAATGATACTTACTACACTTACTACTATCATAACCCTATTATTATTTTCTTTTTTATGCCTTTTTATAATAAAGATCAAAGTTTGTATGTAAAAATAAGCAGAAAAGACTTCTAACTTTTTTATTTTGTCAGACCAATTTTAACTTTACCTTTTTATACTATTATTTTTTTTGCTCAACTGATCGGAGTAAAATAATTAGTATTAATACAGCGAAATAGCAGTAATTAATCAGGAATAATTTATTATTTAAATTAAATAAAAAAACCTGAAATTACTTAATATTCATTACCATTATTAGTAATTAGTTATTAAACTAATAACGTAGGTACCATTGCAGCTTTATTCAATTCATTCCTGTACTAACGTGGATACTCTTTATTGGTATTAAAATATTCGATAATCTTAAATGTATCAACTTATGATATGTTAATGGAGACAACTTTATTAAAAGCAACTTTAATGTTAATTAAACACTTTTTCTCAGATTACCACGCCTTTATCTGAACGGCTGGTAGCGGTCACGGTATATCTTCGAGTCCACAATTGCGTATAATGACGTCATTAACCGTCGCACTGTGTTTGCGATTAATACAAATTTCGATCTCATATCTCAAAAAGTAAAATAGCTAATAATATCAAATTTTAATGACAATGAAAATATCATCTGGAACTATACTTCATTTAGAAGATACTACAAATGGCGCGGTAAACGCCATCTGTAGTACGATGCTACATTTTAGGATTACGTATGCTCCAGCAAGGCCCATTTAAAAATATGGATATCTACTTGCTGAAACGAATCCTGGCGTAGCTCACCTCAACGTGATAGGCACGTTACCATAATCGAACAAAATAATTCGAAGTGGTCTGT
>NW_020438978.1:806715-814777 GCF_000699045.2 Agrilus planipennis | reverse complement strand
AATTTTTGAAGTTATACTTCTTTAGGCGCGTTATGAAAAACTGATGAGAGTGAAATTTCAAGATGCGCGCGCATCACTGTAACACAAAATTAACAGGATGAAGTTGCCCACTCAACCGAATTCATTAAGTCTCGGAAAAAAGCTACCAACGAAATAGAAATAAAACCTCTCTTAGTCGCGCATGTTGGTACGCTTGTCGCCTCTGATCACTGTTTTCATATTTATTTATAATATTTATCCACATGGTTTTAGTTTTTACAGTCACAACACGTGTTTTATTTTCATACAAGTGCGAATTATATATGTGGCAATAAAATATATTCAGTAGTGATTTAAATTGAATATTTGGATTAATATTATTTACTATTTGTGAATATTAGTGAAAAAATTGTGCTAAAATACTTTTTTAAGTGCTCCAATATAATTGAGGTTAGTTATCCCTATGTATTATTTATTGATATAAATTAAAATATCATTATTTAATATAATTAATACTAAATATTATTAAATTATCAATGTTGAATATTTATTATTGGTTATTTAATATTTACAAAATAAAGAAATAAATTTAATAGAACATTTAATAAAAAGTTCGTGACAAAAATTTAATAGATTATTTAAATATAATGTAAGACATCCGTTATTTGTTTTATTGTTTTTTATTACATACGTCTTTTCTTTATCATTGTGTGACAGAAGATTTTGACATGTTGTGTATTTTTCTATTTTTAATGATGCCAAAGAAGTATAACTTCTCACGCGCGTACATAAGTACACGCACCCATTTTTTTTAAATCTAAACATCATAAATTTAAGACCATCTATTTTATTATTTCTGTTTCGTGACATGAAATCTGCCTGTTTTGTTACAGTTAAAAAGCTTTCATCTTCATACTTTACATCAATGACGAACGCTATAATTGACGTAAAATTGGTAACGCTGTATAACTACTGCTGTATTATGGCTCCACTTTCCTTAGAAACCATAGCTTTAGGATCTAATACGTGAACAAACAATTGTAGACGCTTGCGCATAATATAAACCTCTTAAAGGTTTTGTACAGAGTGTTTTGCTAATTAATGAATTGTACTTTTATTTATTTTTCGTCTCATTGCGCTGGTCTCCCTTTTGGTTCTCATGTAACAAGCAAAACTTAGACCTCGTATTACACCTATTTAACATTTTCAAAGAAGCTCCTTAGCACTTTTTATTTCAGGTAATTTGTATGGACGGGAAGTGGTAAATGTAGGAAAGGTTGTGCAAGCTAATTAATTCCAAGGTTCCGTACGGACTATACATTAACGAAACTTCTACCCTTCCAATAATGATTATTACGCAAGCCGGATATACGCGAGAGATACGATGCACTAAAGACAAGGCATCCGATTCGAAAATGAGACTTTAAATTATGCAGCGCCGCTCGACTGCAGTTGCGGTTAGTTTTGCGAGTAGTATTGGGGCACCAATTTTTTGTAGAGATGGAATCATTCGAATGAAAAATTATTGATCATTCAAGGTGTATGTTTGGGGCACGGCGCTGTACGGGTGCTAATCATGGATAGTGGGCACGGCGGAAAGAAAAGGTTAGAAGCGTTCGAAATGTAGTGTTATAGGCCAGGGATGGCGAACCAATGGCACGCGTGCCATTAGTGGTACGCGTGCCATTAGTGGTACGCGTGCCATTAGTGGTACGCGACAAAATATTTTGGGCACGTCACTAATATCAATCATAAAGTCTAGTTCAATAAGGAAGCTAATTGAAACAGAAAGATTGGCAGGTAATACAAGTGAAAATGCTAATAACAAAATTTTGGAAAAATGAAATGCGTTACCAAACACTTTTAATTGTTTGAAAAAGCTGGCTTATGCTATTTTAACAATGTTTTTTCCTCAACTTATGCCTGCGAGTCATTATTTTCAGAGATGAATAATATTAAAAACTCGGCTAGAAATCGTTTGACAGATGACTCCAGTTCAGCATGCATTCTGCTAAAAGTAACATCTTACTACCCTCACATAAGTTATTTGTCATCTAATCTGCAACAACAAAAGTAACACAAATTTTAGTTTAATTTAAATTACACGTATAATTTAAACATTGCAAAATGTTTCTATTATTTTGTAGTAAATAAAAAAGTTTAAGTTGATATTATTATTATTTTCCCAATAATCACAGAGACAAAATTATTTGATGGCACGTCTTTGACCTGANTATACTTTTTCTTTAGTATAGATAGTATTTATTTACCTCATGATATGCTGCAAAACCTAATTAATCACGAATTTCTAATTTTATGTACTCTTGTCTCCGATTGTATCCTTAACACTATTTTTACGCATAGGCACAAAAGAGACCCTTCTCGAAATCAAAACAAAAGATTTTGATTCTGAAAGAAACTTTTATTTGAAAAAAAAACTTAAGTGAAACAAATTGATGAATAGAACTCAAACAGATCGGTTATTTATATTGCTTGGTAGCCGATCCCCTTATGAATCGTCAAAAGTATTGTAATGTTCGTGAGTTTAACAAAATTAACTTTTAAGACTGCTAACGACAAAACTATTTCCTTATACTAATTATTAAGGAACTTAAAACAGCATATTAAATTTTCTTGTTTGATACTGCCCTTTTTCCTTCTACTAGCTTGCTACTTATTTCAGAAACACTCTGTATATTTCGAGCTAGCAACGTAAAGAATTAAATATTAGAAAGGAAGTTGACCAAGGATGCACATTTTTACAGCTGGTTTTTAATCAATACGTCGAAGATGCGATTAATATTGATAAAGACAGGACAGCTTTAGGGATAGACATACAGGTGCAGATGATTACCATCCTCATTAGATTTACAGATGAAATGTAGTGGAATTATTAACATTATAGCCAGGAAGAGTTAGAGACAGCATTAAATAAAATGGAAACGGCATTGACACAAGCAGATAAAAACAAAAATATTGGTATGTATAGGAGGTGAAAGTAGGGTTAGAAGTAGGAGATGTAAAACTAGAAGTCGCCGATTTTTGATATCTAGGAAGTCGATAAAGCGATCAAGATATCAACCGAAGATTAGCGTCAGGTTGACTCGCATTCATCAAAAAGTGTAAATCGGAAAAGGATTATTAAAAGTATATGTTTGGAGCGCGGCGCTGTAAGGGTGCAAGACATGAACGGTGGGCGCTGCTGAAAGAAAAGGTTAGAAGCGTTCGAAATGTGGTGTTACAGGCGAATCTTGAGGATCCCGTGGATAGAGAAGGTTAGAAATGAAGAGGTATTAGAAAGAATAGGAGAACAGAGGATTCTATAGAAGTCAATAAGACATAGGCGAGATAGGTTGATAGGACAACTTCTCAGGCATGAAGCTCTAGTCAGAGACATACTAGAAACGGTAGTTAGGAGGGGTAGAGGTAGACCTAGATTAGATTACTGTTCGCAGAGTTAAAGATGTAGGATGTTCTAGTTTTAGGGAGATGCGTATATTAGCTCAGGATAGGAAGGAGTGGAGGTGGAGCGTGTCCAACCAGTCTTAGGACCGACGACCTTATGATGATATCGATGTATGGAGCACAGCTCTGTACGGCTGCGAAACGTTCCGGTAGAAGCTTTGCACGGGTTATCAAAATATAACTTTTTTCGCAGTTAAGCCGTGAAATTCCATTGCGACAAACTCCCCATTGTTGTGTGGGCCGAATGGTAAATTATCATGGTCAATTTGGGTGCGATAAATGAAGTTATATTCCCTTTCTAGGTTTTTTCTGCGAATCATCAAAAAATCGTTCTTTTCGCAAATTAGTGGTGAAATTCTACGACAATAAATGAAGCTCGACAACCATAGAAAATCACATCGCAGTGAAAATCCCCGAAAACGGGTAAGGCTAGTTACCACAACGGAATTTCACGACTTATTTGCCAAAGAAGTGAATTTTTTATAATTTGAAAAAAGCTTCCTTCAGAAAAGAAAATTAAGCAGGTTGTCGTGAAAATCGCTACTTAATCGCAAGAAAACACTCTTAAAACAACTTTATTTACTACACATGCGAAATACTCGTGGAAATTTTTTGATGATCTATAAAGATTCTACCGGGACGGGCAAAGACTTTATTTATTGTGAGCCCTATGAATTTGTCGTTCGATCCTGGTAAATTAGTTGTGGAGTTGGGGAATTTGTCAATTAATTGTGGAGTGAGGTATTTTTCCGCTATAGAATTTCACAACTTAGGCATTCCCAAATGGAGCGATTTTTAGATAATTTGCAGAAAAAGCTTCCTGAAGAGTCTAGATTAATTGCGCGCGAATTAATCGTGGGAATTAGTCGTGATTGAGTTTGAGGACTTATTTGCGAAAGGATTGTTCGCAGTAAAATACACTTGGAGGGTGGAGGTATGACTGCATTAATCGCGTACGAAATACTTGTGTAAGTTTATCGTTCGCCCAGGATGAATTACTTATGGAGTTGAAGAGCTTTTTATGGGGATTCTGAGCAAAACACCTCTCAGAAGTGGATTACCTACTTGCGGCGAAATCAGTTTCAACTACGTGTTTCGCCAACATTATACCATGCAATACTTTTTAATAATAATAATAATAAAAAACTAGATTTTTTTTCTTTTACAACTAATTAACGACAAAATCATCATCATCATAAGGTCGTCAGTCCTAAGACTGGTTGGACACGCACTTCCATTATCCTGAACTAATCTTCGCATTTCCCTAAAACTAGAACGTCCCACATCCTTAACTATTTGCGAACAGTAATCTAATCTAGGTCTTCCTCTATTCGTCTTAACTCCTGTTTCTGTCTCTGACCAGACCTTCATGCCTGATAAGGTGTCCTATCAACCTATCTCGCCTATTTTTTATTGACTTCCGTAGAGTCCTCTGCTCACCTATTGATAAAATAATGGCAAATGATTATTCGAACAATTTTTTGATTCGAAAAAATTGTCTTGCTATTTTTAAATGCATTTGAGATGTTACGTTATACGCAGATGATGAAAATAACGTGGATAGAAAAGGTTAGAAATAAGGAGTTAAGAGTAGGTGAACAAAGGCACTATGCAAGTAAAAAAGGAGGGGATAAAATCGTTAGATACCTGAGACATATATAGGACTTGTTGATATTATATTAGAGTCTAAAACAAGACTGTAGAAGTACAGAAGAATCTTAAATTTCGTGTCCAACTAGTCTTCGGACTGACAACTTTCCGATAACTTAAAACCAGGTACCTACAGGCCTGACGCTCGAAGCTGGCAGAAATTTTAAAATGGCGTGGAGACGCAGTAGCAAAAGTAGGCAGTTTTGGTTACAGTCCACTTTCTTCAGTATCCATATGAGTGACGTAGATTAAATATTTAAAAGCATTGATCAGTTTACAAAATTAAATTAAAAAAATTAAGTAATTCGGTTGGTTTTTTGTTGTAGATATTTAAAGTTTATATAAAAAAGAAATAGGCGTAATAATTCAGTTTAACGTAACTTATTTAAATGTTATGTTAGATAATGAGCAAGTAATAGACATACAAACAGAAGAAGTAATTGTTGATGATGAGGGCAGTTAATGTGAAAACTAACTACAAAACAAACAAAAGCATTAGGTTTTTTTTTTTGGTAAGTTATGTTTCTATATTATTTATTAGTACGTTACTGTCCTATTTGTATTAATACAATAGTTTACGCGTACTGAAAACTTATTTGTGTATCGGTTCGGAGTGATCTGCCGAAATAGGTCATAAGTGCCTGGGGGACCGCTCGCCAGCTTCGTTCGTCCGACCTGTATCCTTGTTGTAAATTGGTATAGGTCGTTTAAAATTTCCTGGGTCGCAAAATTAGGCGGACATTATTGTAAATATGTAGGTACATTATACACTTCAAAAAAAAAAAACAAAACAGCTCAACGGCAACTCCAGATAATAGTAAACGGTAACGATCAGGCGACCAATGCTTTTAGTGAGAAGTAGAAATCAACGAACAGGTGGAGTTTTGTCACTGCGCAAGCCGAGATCATGACTCACGAGATTCGTAACTACCTCTATAGGAATGTCCTGTTCTCGTGGATATCAACAGATTTTCTCGTCAATCGTCATTGCATACTGCGGCAGAATAACGTTACACATTTAAAATGTTAATGAAAAAGAAATGATAAAAAATATAAATAAACAGGAAAATTGTATACATAGTTATGTTATTAATAGCCCCAATGGTTTGAAACTCTCTCTATAATTTCCACAATTTTTAATGCATCTTATTAATTAAAGTCAATGTAGCAATTTTATATTTGCGGTTGCTTCAATTAAAATCTGTTAATTATCAGTAATTGAATGTCATTTTAAAAAATTTGCATGTTGCTTTCTGAACATCGAATTAATATGCATATCCTGGTTTACTGTTATGAATCACGCCTNCACAGAGACAAAATTATTTGATGGCACGTCTTTGACCTGATTAAACTTTTCTTTATAAAAATGGCACGTCGATACCTAAAGGTTCGCCATCCCTGTTATAGGCGAATGATGAGGATAACGTGAATAGAGAAGGTTAGAAATGAAGAAGTATTAGAAAGAGTAAGAGAACAGAGAACTCTATGGAAGTCAATAAAAAATAGGCGAGATAGGTTGGTAGGACACCTTCTCAGGCATGAAGGTCTAGTCAGAGACATTAGTGACAGAAACGGGACTTAAGAGGGGTAGAGGTAGACCTAGATTAGATTACTGTTCGCAAATAGTTAAGGATATGGGTTGTTCTAGTTTTAAGAAAATGAGAAGATTAGCTCAGGATAGAAAAGAGTGGAGGTGCGTGTCCAACCAGTCTTAGGACTGACAACCTTATGATGATGATGATTCATTTGAATGATGAGTCCGTCGCTGTTTTAGTTGAGTTTGAGCGACGAGCATTTCTGAATTGCAAAATAAACATACACTGTCGAGTCTCTTCTCTTTCTATACAGGGCGTTTCTGAGAAAAGTAGCAAGTTTTGGAGTGTGTTAGCCAAATGCAGTGGGAATCGTAAGCAGCGTGGTTAAGGGTCAAAAATATTGTAAGAAGACCAGACGAAATTACAGGCCGAAGCCTGCCCTGGGCGTGAATTGGTAAGGTATATACAAATTTCGATAACAACTAAAAAATTACATCGATGAAAAATGTAAACAGTGACGGTTGTGGAACGACTCACAAAACAAATATCAAGAACTACGCTATTACACATAATAATTTTGAGAGCGTCCATTGCGATAGCAATTAATAGAATGCAGACGTGGTATTAAGAACATTAAAACACAAAAAATACCTTCATGTAAATTTTAATAGGTAAATTAGTATCGTCTGAATAATTTTATTAAATTTCCAAACCACCGTTGAGGTATTGTCAGGGTACGTTACCTTTTTTATGGGCGGTTCGCCAATAGCCCTATTATCCTATTAGAAAAAATTAATTACAACACCAGTAAACACACAACACGTACGTATGTACACTATAATGATTAATTCTGAATCCCGCAGAAACGTTCGGTATTTGGCATACTTCATTTGCTGCGATCATGCACGGTCATACAAATCACTAGCGTTCTGCACTGGAGCTGTTTTACACAACCCCATAATAAATAGAAGTCAAAGGGATTTGGATTAGCACTATACGTGTCGGCCAGGGCTGGGTCGTCATCTTTTTCTATACCCTTACTAGTAATATAAGTGTTCCGGTTCATCAATAACATGTACAGTGTATAAAACTTTTACTATTTAGAAATTTTAGACTGTTCCTGCTGTGCCTTTGAGCCATTGATAGACAGGCAGTTCCTTTAAATTTATGACGTATAGCTTTATGACAGTTGTCCCTCGATATTCGAGGCACACTGTAACGAATCTGATTAGTTTAGGATTGTAATTTTTGTATATAGCTCCAGAACCGACCTTTTTCCTTTACTTAGAATTTCACAACGCCTACCACTTTCCAATTCCTAGTTTCAACCAATAGTAGTCACCACCCCACTTACCCCTTGTATATAGATTAGCTTTAAATACTTAGACTGTACTATATAGATATTATTGATAATTCAGTTATACCAGTAAAAT
>NW_020438978.1:797879-804995 GCF_000699045.2 Agrilus planipennis | reverse complement strand
TAAAATACTGGTATGCAAGGGAAGAAAAAGTAGGGAAAGAGCGAATATAAAGATAGGAGACGAAAAATTAGAAGAAGTGGCTGATTTTAGATATCTAGGAAGTCTCAGATAAGTCAGGACGGAAGGAGTAGTAGGGAGATAAAGCAGAGGATAGCGCAGGGTCGTGTCGCCTTTAATAAAAGAAGTCACGTCTATGCTCGCGAACGGTTAATTTAGAAATTCGAAAAAGGTTTCTAAGGGTATATGTTTGGAGCACGGCATTGTACGGGTGCGAAACATGGACAGTGGGCGCGACGGAAAAGAAAAGGTTAGAAGCGTTTGAAATGTGGTATTACAGGCGGATGATGAGGATATCGTGGGTAGAAAAGGTTAGAAATGAAGAGGTATTGGAAAGAATAGGAGAACAGAGGACTCTATGGAAGTCAATAAAGAATAGGTGAGATAGGTTGGTAGGACACATTCTCAGGCATGAAGGTCTAGTCAGAGACATATTAGAGGCAGAAACAGGAGTTAAGAGGGGTAGAGGTTGACCTAGATTAGTTTACTGTTCAGAAATAGTTAAGGACGTGGGCTGTTTTAGTCTTAAGGAAATGCAAAGTTTAGCTAAGGATAGGAAAGAGTGGAACTACGTGTCCAACCAGTCTTAGGACTGACGACCTTATGATGATGATGTTTAAATATTGTACTGTTAAATGTTCATTTTAATGTAGCATTAGCTCTATGATCTTAAAAAGAAAAGAAATATGAAAAACAGTATGCTATTGCCGAAATACATTCTAAGAATAAATTTCAAATCAGAACAAGCTAAATTTTCTATAACTTAATTATTAATTAATTATTATTATTATTATTATTAAAAAGGAATAAAATAACATAATTAGGGTGGGTGAATCGAAGCCGAATTAAATGCTACTAAACATTGTTCTAGAATGTAAAAAAATATATTGTTAAACATGCATTTTATTAACAAAACATGGTTGTAGTTAACTAGTTGTAGTGAATTTTAACTACAATTTGTTGTCGAATTGGCATTAATGAAGTTATTCTAGTAGTTAAAATTGGAAGTGTTACTTTAACAAAATCTGTTGGGGAATATTACTGAAATTGGTTGTTTTGTGTCCATGGTAATAAGAACAATGCTTTAATGAGGAATATGCTGCAAAATGTAGTTGCTTTAACAATTAATTTTTGTCACCTTAGCTCTTGTTTTGCAATTACTACGTCAATGTAGAGATGTTAAAGGAGAAAGAAATATTTGCATTTTGACGCTTATTTGCTGTGTTCATACGCACATGTGAATGTTTCTTTTACGTGTTTTACTGGCACTTTTTGGTCGGAATGGGGTAAAGTGCTGTGGAAGTTTTGTAAATTCAAATTGAAGCTAATTAGTATTAAGTAGGGGACTCTTATCCCGTATTGTGGAACGATGATTATTAAATATTCATGGTTTTGATTATTTATTGTCACTTATAATATGAATTATATTCTGTTGAATGTAGCTACCACAATACTATGATGATAGGACGCAATTATACTGTGCATGGCGCAATCGCACTAAGATGCATCTAGTTGCTTTTCGCTTGTTACAGATTACAGTCCTCTCTTTTTGTAACCATAAAAAAGGGGTGCAACTTTTTAACGTTTATTGTTTATTTTATGAAAGTAAAACGGTGATGTACAGTTTTACAAACAATTTACGATATTTGAAGTTGAAAACTAAAAATACCTATAAATAATACAAATATGTATGTGGAGAGTAGGTATATACAAAATTGGTGCTGTACCCTTAGTTACATAGGTACATGTGCATTGTTCCAGAATTAAAGAAACAGAAATTAACGTAAAAAGTTTACTCACATAGTTGTTTAATACGGAGTTCCGCTAATGTTTGCATTTTTTATGTAATTTCAGAAACGGAAGAGTCACCTAATTTCTAATTCAAGTGGGAAGTAAACTATAAAAGTTTATACAGGGAAATGTATGATGTACCTATATTAAATATACTTTGACGGTTTTTTAAATAAATAGTTGTTTCACAGCAGATACAATTTCTGTTTGTAAATGGGATCGTTTTAGTATGATGTGCAGTATACTCAGTTTTAAAGAAAAGCCTCTAAATAATGTACTAGCAATGTAACAATTCTCTACAGATGGCGTCCGCTACGCTGTCTGCAGTAATTTATGAAACGCTCTCTATAAAGGCAGCAGTTCGAGTTTGTCGTTTTATTAACAATCTTATGCGTCTTGTTCAATTCTCAAAACGTAACTAATAATATTCCATAACGAAATGTTTTTGGGAATATATACAACATTACTGGAAGTTATTAAATTCGATATGGGAAATAGTAAATAATAATAATAACAGTACAATGAACAGTTTAGTTAATTAAAATTAAAATTAATGGTAGTAAAACTTTAAAACGAACTGCTGTATATAAAAAGGCAGGTATTGGAAGATTATATCTTTCAATAATGCACATCCTTATATTTCGTTGTATTTCAAGTGTTATATTTAATTTTAATTTTTTTTTGAAGTTATACTTCTTTAGGCGCGTTATGAAAAACTGATGAGAGTGAAATTTCAAGATGCGCGCGCATCACTGTAACACAAAATTAACAGGATGAAGTTGCCCACTCAACCGAATTCATTAAGTCTCGGAAAAAAGCTACCAACGAAATAGAAATAAAACCTCTCTTAGTCGCGCATGTTGGTACGCTTGTCGCCTCTGATCACTGTTTTCATATTTATTTATAATATTTATCCACATGGTTTTAGTTTTTACAGTCACAACACGTGTTTTATTTTCATACAAGTGCGAATTATATATGTGGCAATAAAATATATTCAGTAGTGATTTAAATTGAATATTTGGATTAATATTATTTACTATTTGTGAATATTAGTGAAAAAATTGTGCTAAAATACTTTTTTAAGTGCTCCAATATAATTGAGGTTAGTTATCCCTATGTATTATTTATTGATATAAATTAAAATATCATTATTTAATATAATTAATACTAAATATTATTAAATTATCAATGTTGAATATTTATTATTGGTTATTTAATATTTACAAAATAAAGAAATAAATTTAATAGAACATTTAATAAAAAGTTCGTGACAAAAATTTAATAGATTATTTAAATATAATGTAAGACATCCGTTATTTGTTTTATTGTTTTTTATTACATACGTCTTTTCTTTATCATTGTGTGACAGAAGATTTTGACATGTTGTGTATTTTTCTATTTTTAATGATGCCAAAGAAGTATAACTTCTCACGCGCGTACATAAGTACACGCACCCATTTTTTTTTTTATAGTGAAACATTTATTACACCGCCTCAAATTTTTTNATTAAACTAATTCCTTAACCATTATTATTATTATTAAAAAGGAATAAAATAACATAATTAGGGTGGGTGAATCGAAGCCGAATTAAATGCTACTAAACATTGTTCTAGAATGTAAAAAAATATATTGTTAAACATGCATTTTATTAACAAAACATGGTTGTAGTTAACTAGTTGTAGTGAATTTTAACTACAATTTGTTGTCGAATTGGCATTAATGAAGTTATTCTAGTAGTTAAAATTGGAAGTGTTACTTTAACAAAATCTGTTGGGGAATATTACTGAAATTGGTTGTTTTGTGTCCATGGTAATAAGAACAATGCTTTAATGAGGAATATGCTGCAAAATGTAGTTGCTTTAACAATTAATTTTTGTCACCTTAGCTCTTGTTTTGCAATTACTACGTCAATGTAGAGATGTTAAAGGAGAAAGAAATATTTGCATTTTGACGCTTATTTGCTGTGTTCATACGCACATGTGAATGTTTCTTTTACGTGTTTTACTGGCACTTTTTGGTCGGAATGGGGTAAAGTGCTGTGGAAGTTTTGTAAATTCAAATTGAAGCTAATTAGTATTAAGTAGGGGACTCTTATCCCGTATTGTGGAACGATGATTATTAAATATTCATGGTTTTGATTATTTATTGTCACTTATAATATGAATTATATTCTGTTGAATGTAGCTACCACAATACTATGATGATAGGACGCAATTATACTGTGCATGGCGCAATCGCACTAAGATGCATCTAGTTGCTTTTCGCTTGTTACAGATTACAGTCCTCTCTTTTTGTAACCATAAAAAAGGGGTGCAACTTTTTAACGTTTATTGTTTATTTTATGAAAGTAAAACGGTGATGTACAGTTTTACAAACAATTTACGATATTTGAAGTTGAAAACTAAAAATACCTATAAATAATACAAATATGTATGTGGAGAGTAGGTATATACAAAATTGGTGCTGTACCCTTAGTTACATAGGTACATGTGCATTGTTCCAGAATTAAAGAAACAGAAATTAACGTAAAAAGTTTACTCACATAGTTGTTTAATACGGAGTTCCGCTAATGTTTGCATTTTTTATGTAATTTCAGAAACGGAAGAGTCACCTAATTTCTAATTCAAGTGGGAAGTAAACTATAAAAGTTTATACAGGGAAATGTATGATGTACCTATATTAAATATACTTTGACGGTTTTTTAAATAAATAGTTGTTTCACAGCAGATACAATTTCTGTTTGTAAATGGGATCGTTTTAGTATGATGTGCAGTATACTCAGTTTTAAAGAAAAGCCTCTAAATAATGTACTAGCAATGTAACAATTCTCTACAGATGGCGTCCGCTACGCTGTCTGCAGTAATTTATGAAACGCTCTCTATAAAGGCAGCAGTTCGAGTTTGTCGTTTTATTAACAATCTTATGCGTCTTGTTCAATTCTCAAAACGTAACTAATAATATTCCATAACGAAATGTTTTTGGGAATATATACAACATTACTGGAAGTTATTAAATTCGATATGGGAAATAGTAAATAATAATAATAACAGTACAATGAACAGTTTAGTTAATTAAAATTAAAATTAATGGTAGTAAAACTTTAAAACGAACTGCTGTATATAAAAAGGCAGGTATTGGAAGATTATATCTTTCAATAATGCACATCCTTATATTTCGTTGTATTTCAAGTGTTATATTTAATTTTAATTTTTTTTTGAAGTTATACTTCTTTAGGCGCGTTATGAAAAACTGATGAGAGTGAAATTTCAAGATGCGCGCGCATCACTGTAACACAAAATTAACAGGATGAAGTTGCCCACTCAACCGAATTCATTAAGTCTCGGAAAAAAGCTACCAACGAAATAGAAATAAAACCTCTCTTAGTCGCGCATGTTGGTACGCTTGTCGCCTCTGATCACTGTTTTCATATTTATTTATAATATTTATCCACATGGTTTTAGTTTTTACAGTCACAACACGTGTTTTATTTTCATACAAGTGCGAATTATATATGTGGCAATAAAATATATTCAGTAGTGATTTAAATTGAATATTTGGATTAATATTATTTACTATTTGTGAATATTAGTGAAAAAATTGTGCTAAAATACTTTTTTAAGTGCTCCAATATAATTGAGGTTAGTTATCCCTATGTATTATTTATTGATATAAATTAAAATATCATTATTTAATATAATTAATACTAAATATTATTAAATTATCAATGTTGAATATTTATTATTGGTTATTTAATATTTACAAAATAAAGAAATAAATTTAATAGAACATTTAATAAAAAGTTCGTGACAAAAATTTAATAGATTATTTAAATATAATGTAAGACATCCGTTATTTGTTTTATTGTTTTTTATTACATACGTCTTTTCTTTATCATTGTGTGACAGAAGATTTTGACATGTTGTGTATTTTTCTATTTTTAATGATGCCAAAGAAGTATAACTTCTCACGCGCGTACATAAGTACACGCACCCATTTTTTTTTTTATAGTGAAACATTTATTACACCGCCTCAAATTTTTTCGTCCATCTATCGCATGTGGCATTACAGCCGGCCGCGGAGTAGGGGTAAAACTGAAAGGCGCTCGCCAGAGCAGCCAAGGTTAATATGGCGGCGCCCATGGATCGCATGAGCTAACCGTGTAGCATTTATTTTCTCACTCATTCGTGCAAGTGCATGACAATTACATTTACAAACTGTGAAACTCAAAGCGAAGATGAAATTATTGATATAATAACTGATGTTGAAAGTTGAATTCAATGATTTAAATAAATATTGTTCTCACTTTTTAACATGCGTCTATCATCTGAATGATTGTATTTATTATATATTCCGTACTCTCACACTAACTTTGAAATTAAAATTTGTAGATGGAAATCTTGTCTACTATTGATTTCCCATTACCATTCCCATTTTCCAGTCATTAAGATAAGATTAAGAACGCGATTTTAATTTTAATACCCCAAACCGAATAATTTTCAGAAAAATTACAGTTAAATGTCTACAATCCGAAAAGTTTAACTTGCATCGTGGTTTCATAAAACCACACAATTGGTTTTAGACAATGTAAGTTTACATATGTATGATAACTCGATTAATATCTGAGTTGGTTAGTGAAACTTTTTCAATAGTAGTAGGTGCTAAAACCCGAATTTTATTTTTTGATATTGCACTTGTACTTTATTTTGTAGCCTTTCATATGTGAGTATGCTTTTTGCAATATCCCGGTCTATGCAAGAAAATTAAGTGTTCGTTTAAATGTTAAAAAACAACTAATGCGTCTTTCGACACCCAAGGTGACATCCTTAGTTAGTGACTGTTGCTAATTAACGATGATACCCTCTTAATACTATGTGCTAAATCTAGGAATCAATAGTTGTGTCCAACTAGAAAATTTTGTTGTTTAATCTCAGGCAAGTCGAAGTTAGGAAAATGTGTAATATAACCCTAAAAGCTATTAAAGTTGAGGTTGTTTGTTGGAATGCGTTGTGATGATACAATTAACAGTAGATACATGTATAGGCACCTACATGTGCTACCCATTATCGAAAATTAGCCGATAGGGTAAACAGTAGAACGAGATAATCTTATTTGCTAATTAAACTGCGCAAAATTGGAACTGTGCTACGGCCGTGTATAACTTTTAAAAACTTTTTTATAATAATAAGTCCCCAATAAAACTGCCACATCTCCTTTCTTCTTTTATCTTATAAATACCGACAGACGTCATTGGAAACACAGTAAGAA
>NW_020438978.1:775066-796659 GCF_000699045.2 Agrilus planipennis | reverse complement strand
ATTGTTCCGGTTCATCAATAACATGTACAGTGTATAAAACTTTTACTATTTAGAAATTTTAGACTGTTCCTGCTGTGCCTTTGAGCCATTGATAGACAGGCAGTTCCTTTAAATTTATGACGTATAGCTTTATGACAGTTGTCCCTCGATATTCGAGGCACACTGTAACGAATCTGATTAGTTTAGGATTGTAATTTTTGTATATAGCTCCAGAACCGACCTTTTTCCTTTACTTAGAATTTCACAACGCCTACCACTTTCCAATTCCTAGTTTCAACCAATAGTAGTCACCACCCCACTTACCCCTTGTATATAGATTAGCTTTAAATACTTAGACTGTACTAGATAGACATTATTATTGATAATTCAGTTATACCAGTAAAATATTGATTCTTTAGTTATACCAGACAATACTGATTATTCAGTAAAACCAGTAAATATTAATTCATCCTTTAAACCAGTAAAAATATATTCTTCTTTATACCAGTTAATTCAGATTAAGAACCAAACATAACCAATAAACCGATAATCAAGTTTGTGTTCTTATTATTTCATCTAACTAACTACGCAAATTTAATTAGGCGCGTAGTCCGTCTAAATCAAGACGGGACATTACAATAAGAGTATTAAGTATATGACTAACGCATTATTGTAAAGCGTATCCCATTTTAGGCACTTTTGCGAGATACCTGCCTTATTATTAAAGATTAAGTATCAAAAGTTGCGGTCTTCGCGACTTTTGATACTTTTTTTTAAATTAACGATTTCATGTCACTTTTACTTTTTGAGATACAGGGTGGATTTCAAATATATCACTCTTGGGGCACCCTCTCGTATCTCAATTATATTTAAACTTATCGAAGATGTTAAAACGTGTTCTCTTAGAATTTTTTTGTGTATGTAAAATTCAATAGCGTGGTCTGACACCTTCCTGTTTTTAGTTATGTCGCAAAAATAAATCAATTCCACCAAAAATTAAAAGTGATATGAAAATTCTACTGGCGTCATCTTTAATTTCAAGAAAAAACAAGAGCACACTGTTGCAAAAACCGCAACCCTCTATCTTTAAATATAAGGGAAATGAATGGACTTTGTAACATGATTCCTCCGCTTGTTTGAGCCGTGAGCGCGCTTCAATGCAGCGTTCGTTACAGGCAACTCCAGCATGTATAGTGTAAAATTTAAATTGATAGTACCCTATCCCGGTATGTCTGTGTGTTTGAACATGTTTCACTTCAGTAGCGTGTTGTATAATTACACGTTGTATGTATGAAGTGAAACTTCTTTAAGCACGGTAGGGTAAGTTCGTTTCATGCGAGTTGCTATGTAACGAAATCATGCAACGCATTTCCTCCGCTGTCCGCCCCTATGTATGCTTACATCTTTAAAACTACCCAACGGATTTTAATGCATTTTTGTTTTAATAGATAGAGTATAGAATAATTTTAGAGGTTTGGAATGTCATATCGTAAATAAACACATTTTTTTGTACTTACATTGTAAACGCTGGCTGAACCCTACGAGATAGATCAAAATAATGTACTACAGTATTGTACACCTTAAAAAGGTCTACAAAAAAGTCCGGGATTGTATATGTCTATCTCTTAGGGATAACCCACAATAACCATTTTAATGGCTTATTTACGAAGCGATTTTAAGCAATACATCATTAATCCTTATCCAATTAAGTACTTTTAAATACATTGTGCATTTAATATAGATCAATATGGCCCTTTACAGCATGTAATTTAAATGCATATTTTCGATGATATTACAGACTTAAAATGCAGGGACATAGCGGTTGCGGCGGTACCGGCCTGTTTGTATTGTCTAATGAGAAAAAAGCTGTGATTGTTGTATATAAAGACATTCTATAGTACATTTACTATTAGCATTGCACCCGTGCGAAGCATAGTGTACAAATAATACCATTAAACTAATTCCTTAACCCCTATCCCGGTATGTTTGTGTGTTTGAACATGTTTCACTTCAGTAGCGTGTTGTATAATTACACGTTGTATTTTTTTTTATGAAAACTCAATAGAAGTAATTGGGTTGTTTCGATTTCAGTATTTCAGTTAATACTGTAAGACTTAATATTTTAGCAGTTCTTTTCCCAAATGTTCTGTTTATATTGCATGAAAGCAGTCAAAGCAAATAATAGGTATCATAATAACATTAATTCATTGTAAGATACGAAATTGCAATTATTGTGCTGGTCAAAGCTAAAGGTACGGTTGAAACGAAATATACAAATACATAAGTGTATATTTTAGCTGCATGAGTCGTTATTTCGTTAGTGTTTGGTTCATTACATCGAAATGGTGTACATTATACGGTATTGATCTTTCGTTGCGAGGTGGGAATTATGGTACGATTACGGTAGATATTACCTGGTAGTGCAAGCCCGCTTATTACTGCATGGTTTAAAGAGTTTTTTGACTTCGATGTTAGGCTAGACATGTCGTTCGTGATGCCACCTGCTGGTTCCCATAAAACGATTTGCAGTTGCCATGCTCATCATCAACCATTACGCGAACAAAGTCAAGCATTTGCAGAACCTACATGTGTACTGAATCAAGTTGAATAATTCTCATGCTGTACAGTGAACAACATCTTTAAGAACGCAAAATTGACTGATGAGGTACATACGTACGTATACCATTATATGGGTAAATTGTTACAAGATTGAAAAGTCAAAAGCAATTATGTTTTGGTAGGTGTCGGGTTGTCGTCTTTTGTAACTTTGGCGTTAGCGTTTAATAACACCGAATTATGTTCTGCTGATAATTGAAAAGAATTATTCTGTTGGAGAACTGATGTTGTTGCAAAAGAAAAATAATAAATACAACTGTGGCTACATGACAAGCGATCGACTGAAACCGCTCGTTAGTTTTGAAGCTTGTAACAGTAAAAAAAAAAGAATTTTTAATGGGTATCTTGTATTTAAGGAACTTCGGGAGTTACAGCGTGAGAAAAGTTAGTTTTGCATAATATAGTCAGTAACTAATTGTGTGAAGTACATCTGCAAAATTTGATTTGACGAAACTGTTAAAACTGAGTAGTGGAACAACTCTAATTATTAAAAATACAGACCCATAAACATTATAGTTCAGGCAATATGGGCGAGTGAGTGGGAAAAATTATTCGGATTAGCTTTTTTTACGTAGTTTTGTTTGGAAGATTCTCCTAATACAACGGTATAGGTCGCCGGTCGGGTATTGTTTAAATCACGATTGTCTAAACAAACGCCAAAAAACAATTTTTTTTGGGCGAAACAATTTTTTGTTAAACAAAATAATTCGAAGTGGTCTGTATTCTGTCGAAACTGCCAGACGCGGATCGCGATTTTGATCTTTTTGGATCTCATCAGCGTGGCGCAGGCAACTCCGACAGAAGACAGACCAACCTTTACCTGCTGTCTTAACAGCGCGTTTTAGAAAATACCACAAATGGCGTGGTGAGCGCCATCTGTAGTACGATGCTACATTTTAGGGTTACGTATGCTCCAGCAAGGCCCATTTAAAAATATGAATATCATTGCTGGAACATACGTAATCCTAAAATGTAGCATCTTACTACAGATGGCGCTCACCACGCCATTTGTGGTATTTTCTAATTTTTTGTTAATATTTTCCGAGTTATGAATTTATGAAAGTCTTACATGTTTAACACTTATCATATGACCCTAACTGAAAACAACACGTTCATCTTATATTTTCACTAAAAAAAACTTAGAAATTAATCCTCCTATTCTCTTTCTTAACACTTCCTTAAATAGAGTTTCCTTAAAGTCACTCCTTACTGCATTTTCCTCTATCACATGATTTAAATTTTCATTATCTCTTCCGCATATTCTGGACTTTCTTAAATAGAGTCGCACCCTTGCCTTCCGTTTCTAAAATTTCTTTAAAATCATTCCTAACTGAATTTTCCGCACTTTCCTTTATTACATGATTTAAATTTTTATTCTCTTTTCCGCATATTCTGCATTTTGTTAAATAGAGTCGCACCCTTGCCTTCCGCTTCTAAAATTTCTTAAAGTCACTCCTATCTGCATTTTCCGTACTTTTCCTTTATCACATGATTTGATTTTCAGTCTCTTTTCCGTGCATTCTCCTCCTTTTCTCCCAATCCTTTAACCTATATTTACTGTCATTACATTCATTCCCCATTTTGAACCTTGCTGTAATCGCCATAACTTTATTTCCTCTCAAATACTCTGGTATTATGTCACCCTGCCAGTCGTCCCACATCCGCATATTTCCACCTTTGAATTCTTTGCAGTCTTCCCCTCTTGCTACCTCATAACATCTTTTCTTTATCATATTACCTGTACTTACTTCTAGTATTTTTTCAATCCATTATTTGTTCTTTATTTATCTTCATTTTCTTCAAGGCTTATTTCTTTCTTCATCACACCTGTTTCTCGCCCCAAATTCCATGGTTTTCTTTCTCCATTCTCCATACCTCTCTTCATATGTCTTCTTGCAGTCGTTCCAATTTTTGCTCATATTTCATTGATCGCCTCCATCATTTATCCATACTTCGTTTCGGTTAAGATACAGTCCGGCGTACTTCTTTCCAATTTCAAAACCTATTTCATGTATATTTAATACATATAAGATAACACTTCTTATCATTGTGTTGAATAACCTCATCCTTCTTTCATAATCGCTTCTGCGTAGTTTTTTCCCAATTCCCCATATCTTTTCTATTATTGCGTTTTGCCTTTGCTATTTGTCCATTTATATGTGTCCCATCCTTTATGTTCTTTCTCATCGTATATCCCACGTACGGGTGCGAAACATGGACAGTGAGCGCGGCAGAAAAGAAAAGGTTAGAAGCGTTCGAAATATGGTGTTACAGGCGAATGATGAGGATAACGTGGTTAGAAAAGGTTAGAAATGAAGAAGTATTAGAAAGAGTAGAAGAACAGAGGACTCTATGGAAGTCAATAAGAAATAGGCGAGATAGGTTAGTAGGCCTTCTTCTCAGGCATGAAGGTCTAGTTAGAGACATATTAGAGGCAGAAATGGAAATTAGAAGGGGT
The DNA here is from genome assembly GCF_000699045.2 of Agrilus planipennis. Lineage (NCBI taxonomy): Eukaryota > Metazoa > Arthropoda > Insecta > Coleoptera > Buprestidae > Agrilus > Agrilus planipennis. Next base: position 791,606 of record NW_020438978.1, on the reverse strand, counting down.
ACGGGCAGACCTAGATCAGAATTCTGTTCGCAGATAGTTAAGGATATGGGTTGTGGGAAATGCGAGGATTAGCTTAGGATAGGAAAGAGTGGAGATGCGTGTCCAACCAGTTTTAAAACTGACGGCCTTATGGTGATGATGAGGTAAATTCTTTAACCCGTCTATTTTCGTACCCTTCCACTTTACTTTTTTATATCTTTTTATATCAGTCCTAAGACTGGTTGGATACGCACCTCCACTCCTTCCTTCCATAGCTAACCCTCGCATTCCCCAAAACTAGAACGACCCATATCCATAACTAATTGAGATCAGTAATCTCATCTAGGTTTACCTGTACTCCTCTTAACTCCTATTTCTGCCTCTTATATGTCTCTGACTAGATCTTTAAGTCTGAGAAGGTGTTGTACCTATCTCGCCTATGTCTTATTGACTTCTATAGAGTCATTTGTTCTTCTAATACCTCTTCATTTCTAGCCTTCTCTATTCACGGTATCCTCAACATTCGTGCATTTCGAACGCTTCTAACCTTTTCTTTTCCACCGCACCCATCGTCTATGTTTCCCACCTGTTCAGTGCCGTGCTCCAAACATACAATTTAACAATTTCTTTTTGTTGAAGGCGACTCAACCCTACGGTATCTTCTGTTATATATCTCTACTGTTCCTTCCATCTTGAGTTATCTGACTGCCTAAATATCGAAAATCAGTCACTTCTAATTTTTCGTCTCCTACCTTTATATTCGCTCTTTCCCTACTTTTTCATCTCTTGCATACCTGTATTTTTGTTTTACTTTTATTAATTTTTATACAATATTGTTTTGTCAGTATCGTTTCCATTTTGTTTAAAGCCATCTCTAACTCCTCCTTGCTAGATGCTAATACTGCTATATCATCTGCAAATCTAAGCATACTAATCTTTTGCCCCTGTATATCTATTCCTACAGTTCTGTTGTCTTTTATGATGTTGATCGCGTCTTCGATGTATAGATTAACGTTTGTATGAAGAAATTGTTGTTTTGTGCTGAAAAGAATGTGCATTTCTTTACACTTACTCATTCACGTGCCCTAAATTATAAGAGGGCACAAGATATGCAATAAAGAGAATCCCATGTAAAAATTAGCGGTATAATTTCATAGTTGTTGTTGCTGCTTAAAAGGCTAGTCAACTGGAGAGCTGCCAGATCATATGCATTAAATGTAGGTAGTAAATAAGTAAGCTTAACCAATTAATTGAACTTTATTAGTTGAATAATTGAGGCCGTTGCAATTAAACATTTTATTTTTTACCAACTGATTAATCCAGTTTCTGTTACTTTATTCCGCATAGCTACAACCAATTAGTTAATTAGTAGTTCAAAATCGGAATTTTTGTTTGATTATTATGAGCTATAACGAATGGCTTTTATAATTCATAAAGTGATTGTAATTTTTTCATAATTTTCATACTAAAAGAAATATTTATCTAATGTAATGATGGCTTCACCGACATACACCGCAATAAATCAGAAAGTATCGAACGAAGAAAATTATTGGCTTATAATCTTTCTAAAAAACAGTCGCGATACATATTTATGTTATGAATATTATGGCCTATGCCAATGAATGCGTAATTTCAAAATAAAAGAATTAGTTCCAGAAGTCTTTTTACCTAAATGTGTTGATGTATTCGAAAAAGTTTCTCGTCTATAACTTCTGAAAAATCTTACAGTAAAAAAAATCATTAACGTATTACAACTGTAGAGATGGAAATACAGGGGCAAAAGATTAGTATGCTTAGATTTGCAGATGATATAGCAGTATCAGCATCTAGCAAGGAGGAGTTAGAGATAGCTTTAAATAAAATGGAAGCGGTATTGACGAAACAGTACTGTATGAAAATAATTAAAAGTAAAACAAAACTGCTAAGTACTATGCAAGGGAACAAAAAGTAGGGAAAGAGCGAATATAAAGATAGGAGACGAAAAATTAGAAGAAGTGACTGATTTTAAGTATCTAGGAAGTCAGCTAAGTCAGGACGGAAGAAGTAGCAGGGATATAATAAAGCAGAGTATAGCGCAGGGTCGAGTCGCCTTCAGTAAAAAGATGTCACTTCTAGGTTTGCGAACGGTTAATTTAGAAATTCGAAAGATTATCGAAAAAGAAAATTGATAAAGGTGTATGTGTGGAGAACGGCGCTGTATGGGTGCGAAACATGGTCCTTTGGTGTGTTTTGATTAACGTCAAATGTTTGACAGCTGCGGACAGATGTTTTTTTTTCCTCTGTGGTTTGGATGGGAAAAGAAAAGTCAGGTTTTTACGTTCTTATGGGCAATTTTTCCAATTTTTTTTTTCATGAGAACCTTCCTTGGTCTTCAAGGAATATTTAAAAAAAAATTATCGAAATTGGTTCAGCGATTCTCGCCTTTTGCGTTTAGCAACACATTTATCNTTTTATCACATCTTCATCACGTTGCATTACAATAACGTGTAATGCCCGTACAAAAAGGTACACAATCGTAAATAAGAAAAACCCTAACAGTACTACTTTTTTATATCTCAAACATCTCAAAAACATCATAGAATTTAAAGCGATTTTTTTGGACGGATTTTCGTTAATTAATTTCCATACACTAAACTAGCAATTTAAGTATAATTCGCGTACGTATGTTACATTTTAATAATTATTGAGACCGTATTACAAACGCCAAGGTGAGAGGTTTTGAAAAAAAAAAATACTGCGCTAGGTTAACATGCTCTCTTAAATTAGAACAACGTCCTTGGTGTAAACAGTCATTCCCAATTGTTCCAGAACGCTATTAAATAATAGTAATTGGCCAAACTAAATTACAATAAACAATACAAATTGTAAGGTTAATTCCACTTAATTCTAATGACGGTAAATGTGGCTAAAGCGTCGTCTTCTACTGCAGTGTCTTCCCACGCACACTCGATTTCGAAAAACAAATGTCATCAATAATAAATTTTTTCTGATCTTAACTATAAATAAAACAATGAAATAAAAGCATCAAGTTCGGTTCGGTTAGGTTGGGTTGGGTTGAATGGGTTGGAGTGAACCTAACCAGTCACGTAAAAATATTAAGTTAGGCTTTTAGATTAGTATTAAAAAGTTGCATTTATAAAAATGCATTTTATTTTGTTTACACCAAGTTGTTGAGCTGGAATCCGTTAGCACAATTTTTTTAATCACTTTCTTTGTGTTAAAAATTGTTTGAAAAATTAAATTAAAGCAATTGTTTGTAAATAGGTATGCAACACATCGTACACTTCACCATAAGAAATTGCTGATACTAACTACGTAATACCACTTTGCCCTGTGCTGACGGCACTAATAATTTCTTTTATATATAATGTCGATAACTTGCATAATTTTAGAGATAAACTATTTTAAGTTTTATTATATAAACTAGTTCTTCCCCCCTATCAGTCACTGTGAGCTCGAAACTGTTAGCACTATTGCTTCGAGTGGTCGAAAATCATTTTTGTGAACAATTTTTTTAATCACTTTCTTTCTGTTAAAAATTGTTTGAAAAATTAAAATTAAGGAATTGTTTGTAAATACGTATGCAACACATTGTACACTTTAGCATAAGAAATTGCTGATAGTAACTACGTAATACTATTTTGCTCTGTTTTGACAGCACTCATAATTTCTTATATAAACAATATTACGGCGGAAAAAGTAGTTTTTCTGAAATATTGACATAAAAATACAGTAGTTGTTATTTTCAATCAAAGGCGTCCCGGAATAAAAAAAGGGGGTTCTACGATGATTTTAAGATCAATTTGATTCTGTCGCAGTTGAGAATGCTCAAGCATCTCCATCCTTTGTGGCACCTCGAGCTCTAAACCAGTGGTTTCCAAACTTTATTTTACCATGGCTCCCCTAAAAATATTTAGTCATATCTCTTGTAAGAATTCTATAAAAAAATTTTTAGTAATAAACAATTTTTTAAGTTAAACTTTTGTACACAAGAAAAAATGAATAACAATATTTTATTATTGTCGTTTAATGAAATGTTTATGCTTGTCTATTAGTGCAAAGTTTATCAAATTGCGTCTCTTAAACTAGTCCGCGCCATCCAGTTTGGAAAACGCTGCTCTAAACAGTGACGCGCTCCGACCTCACTTTCTCCAATTCTAACTTCATTCGTCTCTCATGAATAATTCTGAAATGAACTGGAATCTTTGATAAAAAAACCTGGCGTTTGTGCTGATTTTTCCCCTAGCAAAGTAAATAAATAAATAGGATTTCGCAAAAACCATTACACCAACAACGCTCTTCTTTTTAGCATTGGAAAACTCATATTATAACGATAGCTTGATAAATTTGAAATGATTTTTTATAAATTATAACAATTTTTTATTTGTTGATTGAATTTAACAACTGTAGCGATAGATATAGAGGAGCAAAAGATTAGTATGCTTACCTTAGCAGATGATATAATACCTAGTATTAGCATCTAGCAAGGAGAAGTTAGAGATAGCTTTAAATGTAAAAATTGAAGCGGTATGGACAAAATAGTTTTGTATGAAAACAAATAAAAGTAAAACAAAAAAAAAAACAAAACTAGTATGTAAGGGAGGAAAAGGTAGGGAAAGAGCGAATATAAAGATAGGAGACGATAGATTAGAAGAAGTGACTGATTTTAGGCCTCTAGGAAGTCAGATAAGTCAGGACGGAAGGAGCAGTAGGGATATAAAGCGGCGCTATACGGGTGCGAAACATGCACAGTGGGCGCGGCGGAAAAGAAAAGGTTAGAGGCATACGAAATGTGGTGTTACCGGTGAATGATGAGGATACCGCAGATAGAAAAGGTTAGAAATGAAGAGGTATTAGAAAGAATAGGAGAACAGAGAACTCTATGGAAGTTAAGTTAAGAAATAGGCGAGATACATTGGTACGACACCTTCTCAGGCGTGAAGGTCTAATTAGAGACATTTTAGAGGCAGAAACAGGAATTAAGAGGAGTAGAGGTAGACCTAGATTAGATTACTGTTCGCAAATAGTTAAGGATATGGGATGTTCTGGTTTTAGGGAAATGCGAAAATTTTATTGCAGGGGGTTTCCCTGTATATCATCATTTTCTGTGACCTATAGCGACTACTTCTTCAACTTTAATATTTAAATAAAACAATGAAGCGAAAATTCTTTTTTGAATCTAAAGATGAGAGGTCTTTTCTATAGTCGCCCCCAACACAATCTAAGCTACTAATTATTTCGATTTTAACTTCTTTTCAGTGGTCTAGTCCCCTTTTTTTATTTACCAGCTATATAAACACATTACAATCAATTACCTGCTCTGGTATAATGCGTACTTCTTTTTTTTTTAGGTTCATCTGCTTAGAAGATGACTACCTGCAGGATTTCAAGCTAATATCAACTTAAAGTTTCGTGTTGAGTGTTTGTCAGACATTATGTCCGTATGTGGTTAAAATATCTGTGATTTTTTTTGTTATTGGTGATAAGAAAAGGTAAAAGGTAAAGTGATCGTCAATATGTTGTCATATATGATTCCGACTGATGAAAAACCGCCTCCCGTTCCCGGAAAAACGCATTTACACTTGACTTTCGGTACATACGTGAACGGTAATGGCACGACAGGTAACAACGTGATCAGCAAGGAAAACAGTGTGTGCAGTTTTGCTAGCGATGCTACTAACACAACTGCTAGTCATAGTTCCATGACACCAACAAGTATCAGCGACCGGTCCAAATCGAAATTGGTGGCGAATGGTACAAAGCATCCTCCATTGAAAAGGTAAGATAATGATAAATCTGTTATAATGTCACAAGGTAAATTGTTACTTTACGTTTTTTGTTAATTATTTGATTATAATGTGTTTTAAATAAAATGGAAAACAAAAATACTGTTATCAAGGGATAGAAAAAGTAGGAAAAGATAGGAGACGAAAGAAGAAGTGGCTGACAGTATCTAGGTATCTAGGAAGTCAGATGAGTCATGACCGAAGGAGTAGTAGGGATATAAAACACAGGATAGCGCGAGTCGAGTCGCCTTCAATAAAAGGAAGTAACTTCTATGCTCGCGAACGATTACTTTAGTAGGTTGGTAGGGCTACTGAGACATGATGGTGTAGTTAGAGACATATTAGAGGCAGAAACAGGAGTTAAGAGGAGTAGAGGTAGACCTAGATTAGGTTACTGTTCGCAAATATTTAAGGATGTTTATGAATCCTGCAAAATGTAGCATTCTGCAGTAGACGGCGTTCATAGTGCTATTTGTAATAATTCAAATGTCATTGATAAATAGAAATATTTGTGGGACGTTTTAGGACGTATACTTCTTCAAAAGCGTCGCTCTAAACAATGTCATTATAAGGGACAAATATGTCGATAGTCGTAAATTTTTGGGATAACATATTGAATATTAAATTTGGCTTCATTACGTGCTGTTGAAAAGATTCTCAATAAGAGAGAGGTGTTCATAATTACTTATGTTAGAAAATCTGTTCACATTTTTATGACTTTCAAATAATGGAATTCATAATTTAAAAATGTGAAACTGTTTTAAACACTAAACATTATGCATACCACTCGATGAATCATTCAAAAAGACCCTGCTAGATCCTTATGGAAAATGACTCTTTGTCAAACCCTTTGAAGCTTTAGATTCTGGTATATCTCGACGTGTAGATTAAAAGTCTGAATGGGCGCTAAGTCGTAAAAACTCATCTTTTTGAGGTGGTCCCTTAAAATTGCATTCATCAATAAGGACTTCCAAGGTACAATTACATCTATTATACGTATATGAAGTATTATTGAAGTATATATACATATGTTGATGTATTATACCTATACCTATGTGTATTACATGTTATATTTAATTATACCTCTGGGTACATCCCTAAGTATCATAAGACGTTAATGTGTACTGCACTTTTGCAGAGTGCATTACCACTCCTTGGTTCGAAACCATGACACATCTATAATATGAAATACACATATGTATAATACATTAACATATACGTGTATACATGGATGTACCGATTGAATATTTATAGTATAATTGTACTTGTACTTTGGAAGTCCTTACGTAAGCAACTTTAAGGGACCATATCTAAAGTAGGTTAATTTTTGCGACTTAGCACCCATTGAGACTTTTGATCTACACACCCAGAACTACCAGAATCAAATTAAAGTTTCAAAGAGTTTGACAGAGTACCATTTTCCATAAGGATCTAGCCGAGTCCTTTACCTCACCGACCTACATGGCCTACAGGTTTAGACTTGCTTAGCATTCGGGAGGACGCAGGGTCGATTCCGGATTCGTCTGCTTTGGTCCATGTTTTTCTGTGGTTTCCTTGGATCACTTAGGTAAATGCTGGGGCAGTAATATTCTGCAGATAATCTTTTATTCTCTTCTGTCTTCATTTCGCCCGTCTCATCTTTCTAACTCGAATCACCCATTCTTATCATTCCTGAAAGAAGGCTGAAGAGGGTCTTCCGGCGTAGTCCGGAGGCACTGCCTGCCTACCAGCATTAGTGGCTGGTGGGAATGAAACACCCAAAAGTTTTTTTTCCTTTACCTCAGAGCCGGGTAAACTTTAACTTCGTAGGAGCCGCTACCGGAGGTTAGTTTGAGTCACTCCATACCCATCAATGAGTACGAGAGAGTAAGCAGTAATAACCCATATTGCTTTCCTTGTTTGTTCTCCCTTCCACTCCCATATCAAGCCCCTTCATCCCATAGACGAGTGAAGCCTCTCTCGCAACTTAAATAATACTTACGGAAATTTTCTAATGATCGTCCCGTAGCTCAGGCGTAGCATGCTGGACTACGTTCGCAATACTGTTGGGTTCGGCTATGCAAGAGGGGACTCACCTACGAAATGGAAGGGATAAGAAAAGGAAAGAATCATCTCACTCGCACTCGCAGGATCAATGAGGAGCTCCTTGGCTATACCTGAGGAGCACTCGGGAGTCAAAAGAGCCCAGTTTGCCCGGCTCTGCTTTGCTTCAGCGAGTGGCATGCCCTAGAGGTTTAGACTTGTTTAGACGCCGGTTCGATTCCGGGTCCGTCTGCCTTAGTTCAAATTTTTTTGTGGTTTCCTTGGATCACTTAGGCAAATGTCGACTCAGTAATATTCCACAGATAATCTTTCATTTTCTCCTGTCTTCATTTCGTCTGTTTCATCTTCATTACCTGAACCACCACTACCCTATTCCCACGATTCCTGAAAGGAGGCTGAAGAGGGCCTTCCGTCCTACATTCCGGCGTAGTTCGGAGGGACTGCCCGCCTACCAGCATTAGTGGCTGGTGGTAATAAAAACACCGAAAAGTTTTTTTTTTCCTTTCTCTCTTCAATTCAGTTAAGCGGTGCTTTGATGAGTCACTCTTATTCACATACTTAGGCAATCACTCAATGGAGACGTTTCTTCCTTTAAATTGTGTGACTTACATACATACGTACAACAAGGCCAAGTAAACAATGTAGCTACTATTTTGTTTAGACAGCCCGTATGTGTTAACCTATTAACACATAATAGTGTAAAACTATGAAAGTATTAAATAGATTGTTAGATAGCATAGAAAAAAGATGTTCTTAGTCGCAACTGACATACAGTGCGTTTCTTTTGGTTGAAGATCACCACTATTTAATCTCCAACAGGAACCGACCATTATAGATGGACTGTTAAGTTTTACTTAACAGATTACTAACTAATTATACCATTACCTACGTGAATAATAAGGCTATAGTACTTACGGGTGACGTCAGCACTAGTCGAAGTAGATTAGAAATTCGAATATTTTGTGATTTTTAAGGATGTTTGTGAGGTATGCCAAAATGCTACGAGACAAATACAAATTTGGAAGAACGTTCCTAATTCAATTCTTAAACTCCTGTAAAAATTACAAACCGATTCGCTAAACCATTAAAAAGTTATTGAAATTTGAAAAAATTGTAATTTTACACGTCATTTTATGGAGATTCGTTAACCGAACAGATTAAATTTATTTTTATTAACAGAAAAAAGGCTACCAGAAATTTCGAACTTTTGTAATAAGTAACTTGAACTCTGGAGAATCACTTTAGCGTAAGGTTATTCAAATTCACTAAATGGTTATCGAGGAAAAAATGAAAAATTAGCTGAAAATCTCGTTTTTACTTGATAATATAATGATAATATTTATAATTGTCTGAAATAAATGCAATTTTAAAGTTTTATTTATTATTTAAACATATTAAAAAGTTTTACGCTCATTGTTAATAGAGATTGAAACTAAATATTTGTGTGTTTTGAAGCTGAAATCAAGGTATATTCACTGCCAAAAATCAGTTAAAAATTTTCCATATTCATTATTTCTTATTTTATTCAAAGTTTTTGGTCAAATTCCAAATTTTTTCTCAAACCGTATACTTTTTTTTTAGTATAGATATATAGTATTTATTTACCTATTTATGTTGCAAAACCTAATTAATCACGAATTTTTAATTTTATGTACTTTTGTCTCCAATTGTACCTCCCAAACATCCTTAAAGAGACTTTCAGTTTGAAAATTTTGTCAACAGAATATTTCATTGCATTTCGTAAAAATGTTTGTAATGAGAAAAACTAAATTTTTATAGTAAATAATAGCTTGTAGACGTAATATCAACAAAATTCTAAAAAGCGAACTAAAGGAATTCCGGTCTTTGTTTTATTTTATGTTTTATTGGTTAAAGTTGCTAATTTTCTGTTTTATAGAAGTTTTCGTTAACGATCGTTGTTCTTACTGCAATAATTTTTAAGAAGAGTATTTGTATTACATTTTATAATTATGTTTAAAATATTGTACACCCGTTAAAAGAACGCAGGAAATCATGATCACAAATTATTTCGAAAATACATTTGCGGAGAAATCGACGCTTATTATTTACTCTTAAAAAATCTTTTTCATTGTCGATAAGAATTAAGTCAAATACAACTAATGAAAATGAAACGATTTCAACGATTTCCTTAGGAAAAAGCAAATTTCCCCTTAAATTTTTTATTAATGAATATCAAGTATCAGTAAGTCTAAATCTCTTAAAAATATATAACTATATATATATAATAAATGACTAATTGAATCAATAATAGAAGTTACAACTAAAGTATCATTCAAACACCGGAATCTTTCTTTAGCGGATGTGTGCAATTTTAATTGCTTGCCTATAAAAGTTCAAGCAAGCTGGTTTTCTTCACATTTTATGGATTCTATTAAAACTGTAACATGCTGCAAAACAGTATTTTTATATCACGCTTATCTATTTCTGTTAACAAAGACTCGATTGCGTTTATATTCTTTAATATAAACGGAATTTTGAGATTCCCCACTGAAAATTGAGTTTCTTTTCCGTCAAAAAACGTTTCCATTTTTAATTCGAAGCGCTAATAAAGTATTGTTCGTTTCAAGAAGTTGGAGATATGTCCCTTTCTTTATTAGGATGCGCCGTAGCATAATTCCAAATTCAATCATATTTGTCTGCGGAGCTCATTTCTCCACCGATCATCGAGCGAGAACTAGACAAAAGTGTACAGTACCATTTGCAAAATTATTGCCTCGTTAAAATTTAAGAATATGCTTTATTTAAAAGCATGTTTAGCGAAAAATAATAACAAGTGAATCAACTTAACGCTCTACATACCTATAAAACTTTTGCTTTGTTTTCTATTGTTAATTTATATACATTTTTGTTTTAAGAAATTGCTAAACATTTTCGTCTAGTACTGTACAGTTCTAGCCGATCTCCTAAGACCGCACATCGAGAGCTCTGCTCGTTCAAGCTTGTTCCACCTAATTCTGTCTTGCTCACGCCTAGTGTGTATTCTTTCTCTCTTCGCGCAGATTTCTTCAAGGTCACAATTCAAACAAATTGAAATGGGCTGTAAGCTCCTCTTCATACAAAATCGCTCTTCATACATATGAACTAGCAACTGTCGACGAAAGCGCTACAAAATGTAGCTCGTGCGGAAAGGCTCTGAGGATGTGGTAGTTTAGGTAGTACTACCCCCTTGAGAAATTCCTGAGTGGGTAATTACCTAGACGGAAATTCTGTATTTTAAATCTGTTTCTGGCAAATAATACCTAGCAAAATAAAAAAAAAAATACAACGTGTAATTATACAACACGCTACTAAAGTGAAATTTCTTCAAACAAGCAAACATACCGGGATAGGGGTTAAGGAATTGTTTTAATAGTATTATTTGTACACTCTGCTGCTCACGGGTGCAATGCTGATAGTAAATATACTATAGAATGTCTTTAGATACAACAATAACAGCTTTCTTGTGATTAGACAATACAAATCGGCCGGACCGCCACAACCGCTATGTCCCTGCATTTTAAGTCTGTAATATCTTCGAAAATATTCATTTAAATTACATGCTGTAAAGGGCCATATTGATTTATATTAAATGCACAATGTATTTAAAAGTACTTAATTGGATAAGGACTAATGCTGTATTGCTTAAAATCGCTTCATAAGTAAGCCATTATTTCTCGTAAAAAGTAAAGGATAAAAAATGGTTATTGTGAGTTATCCCTAAGAGATAGACATATACCATCCCGGACTTTTTTGTAGACCTTTTCAAGGTGTACAGTACTGTTGTATACTATTTTGATCTATCTCGTAGGGTTCAGTCAGCGTTTGCAATGTGCAAAAAAATGTGTTTATTTACGATATGACATTACAAACCTCTAAAATTATTCTACTATATTATGCATGTATTATACATATAAACCTTCCTCTTGAGATACTTTATCTATTAAAACAAAAGTGCATTAAAACCCGTTGGGTACTTTTAAAGATCTAAGCATACAGCGGGGGAAATGCGTTGCATGATTTCGTTACATAGCAATTCGCATGAAACGAACTTACCCTATCGTGCGTAAAGAAGTTTCACTTCAATAACGATTATATCTGAAAGTAATATCTACTAAATGCCTTATTTTTGTTCCTTTTACAAAAACAACAGTCTTATTCCTATCATGAAATGAGCCGTTAGTAGGGTTCGGCCTTTTAGGATTTTGCTGAGAAGAATTTTTTGTTATTACGGTTAATAAACTAGTTCGAGCGAAATCATGGTTTCTTGATGTCATACAGCCAAACATCTGTTAAAACTTGCAACTGTAAATGTATATGTAGCAAAAATTGGCTTATTCAGGAAGTATGGAGACCGAAGCAAGTTTAATTACTTATCTGGGACTTTTATAATCTTCAAAGTCTGTTGTCATCTGGCGCATTATCTGGAGCGTAGAAATTTTAGTTGACGACGGTCAGTGCTCTATAATATCACACTAGTAATAAGCTTCAATTGTTGTTATTGTTCTGTGTTCATCATCGCCATCCCCTAAATTGAACCGCATATTTAAGCCATTTCTTTGTTCTAGATATAACACGTTTTTTTCCTGTCGACTTCAAGACTATAGAAATTTTTTTTTAGAAATTATATAAAACGTATAAGAAAAACCAATTGCAGTACTGAGAATTTGATTAAAAAACACTGAAAAACCCTAAAATTCGATAGAACGTTCGACATCCTTAGTTATAGAGACTGACTCGATCTCTGAATGTGATACTTGGATGTTTGCAATGTGTTTGAGTTTATGACTGTTTTGTGTATTTTTGATGTTGCGAGTGTTTTTTCTAAAACTTGAATGGAAAGAGACCGACAATTTCCATGATGTAAACTTTTTTATCGTTAGAAAAAAATTTTTAAGGTCAACCATGTTGCAAAATCGCTTAAATTAAATACCTACTTGTTTCCTGCTCAATACAATTCTCTTTTTTTGCTACCAGAACGGCCTAGACAACCCTGGGTATTACAGCTTGTGGATATCTTCTATAAATGGGATTGTTTGGATATGAGGTATTCATCAGCATGACCAAGAAGTTTAGCTTGATGCTTAGCATTCGGGAGAGCGCATGTTTGATTTCGGATCCGTCCGATATGGTCCAAGTTTTTTTGTGGTTTCCTTGGATCACTTACCCAAATGTTGGGACGCTAGTATTCCATAGGTAATCTTTCACTGTCTTCTGTCTTTATTTTATCAGTCTCATCTTTCTTACCTCAACCGCCACTCCATTTCTACGATTTCTAAATGAGACTGAAGAGGACCCTCCACCTTACCCTATGTTGTATTATTAAAAAAAAAAAAACGATTAATTTTTCTTTTCCTAATTAATTAAGAAAAAAAAAACAGGTACAGTACACGTGAAAGAAGTGAAACTTCTTTGGCGATCTCTATACCTTTAAAAGGAATAAGTAATGATTGGTGAGAGAAAGAGAGAGTACAAGAATTTTCAGGATTTATGTTTTCCAACANGTTATTCTTTATACATTTAGTATTTTTATCTTTAATTATAATTAAGAGATTTGTGATGTTTTGAAGCGAAAGCTTCAAGAGGGGAGTATGTTCAGATTTCCTAGAAAAAATATTTGGTCTGCTCCTTTTTGAAACTGTAAACTATCAATAACTATAAGGAATTAGAATTGATACATAATAATACTCACTCTTAAATGAATATTAATTGTTGTCAAATAAACATTTACTGTAATACACTTACTGTAAAATAATTGCAGAGATATAACCAAAAATTAATTTAGGACAATAGTATAGTAAATATATAGTATACTGTAATATATGAGATGCCAGTCAGTAACAACTGACTGTAATACCGATATGCGCTTGCGCGCCTTTCTATTCTCGTAGCCTATCGCTTCGTGAGACAAAACGTGTCGTTTCATGGCCTTCAGATTTTACTCTCATCGAGCCCAAAGAAGTTTCACTTCAAAAATTAATCGTTTTTTTTAATTCTCCTGTAGACTCAGTAATATTAGTAGCTGGTGGGAATAAATCACCTAAAAGTTTTTTTGTTAGTTATTTACTCATGTGTTACTTAGGTGAAACTTCGTGAATATGTAGTACATATTCATTGTGTGTCCATGATCAGCATATAAATTACATATTTTTTATCCTTGAAGCCCGCAGACAGTAGGCGGTATTATATTTTTGGGTTTTACCGTAAATTGAAGGTTTCACATTGTTAGTCATACCAATCAAAATTTTAACATTTGTAGGCATCTGCATTGGTTAGAGATAGATAGGAAGCAAGGTAAATTAAATTTTTGTCTTTTTGACGAATTCTTTTGACATAATCGTCTTTATGGTTTTGATTAGATCATTTATAAAACTTAAACGATTTGTGGCGTAAAATATTGGAAAAGATGTAAAGTGGAATGTATTTCTGATTTCCTTACCTAAGTATCAAGTTTGTGACATTATTGTCCCCGTACTTACAGAATATCCAAAAAGTGCCTGGAAAATGGTAATGATCTTTACCACGACCTTGATGCTTATGACAAGGTCACCTTGAAATTTTCAAACGGAAACCATCAGTAAAATATTTATGACTCGCTGCCGTTGTCCAATATGGTAGTGTGGCTTTCGGGCTTGTAGGCCGTCGTCTATTGATTTTTCTTTTCGACGTTTCGCCTTTCCGAGCATTTAACATTTTCAAGAGATCTGTTCTAACGATTAATTCGGCGCAGACTGGAATCTAGTATTTCTAACCCCTGATTCTTCAAATACGCAAAATTTTAGAGATCAAATCAGTCTTTGGTGCAGAACTTTATTTTTTTAGATTATTCTCGAGGGGGGGAACTCTTTAAAAGACACCTCCAGAAGGAAGGTAGTGTTGGAGTTTTACCGACTTAAACCCCTCCTCGAGAGGGGAGATCAACCAAAAGGTTGTACATCCCCGGGAAGGAAATGAAAAGGTTGCTAGTGGGGAAGGGACGGGAGTATTTGAGGGAGAAACACTTTTTCTCAACGGGTGTATTGCTGTACTACATATTGGGGATGGGCGATTTACATCGATGTTTCAAAACATCGATACTTTTTCTCAAACATCTAGTACTTTTTTTCGATGTTTTTTGTCGTCGATGTATCGATGTTCGATGTTTTTATTCAGAACATCGATATTGTGGTGACCCCTAGGGAAATTTTTTTAAAGTTACCAAATGACCTTTGCAAACGCCTTTGTGAATTGTATTTTGTGTTTTTTCTTAAAATAATAAAAAAATAAAACAAAAACAAAACAATGTCTAGTAACTCAGGTAAGCCAGCAATTTAATCACTTTTTTTTTTTCATTGCTTTTTTATAGTCATTAAGATAAATTTCACCATGAATCCATTAATAATACCATCATCACCATTAAATTGAGGTTAAAAATATCACATGATTTTTTATTATTATTTATTACTTATTTATTTTTTTAGGTGGAGAATCATTGGAAAAAGATGCTCGAAGATTTAAAATGTGGTTTCAAATAGATCAGAACGAGCCTTTCGTGGTGGAAGGATTGATAATCATTTTTTCATTAGTCAAAATTTTTAAAATTTAAATTATCCCGCCATTCATGAAAACATCGATTGTTCTATGTTTTTTAGAAAACATCGAACAATCGATGTAACAAATATTGGAACATCGATGTTCATACATCGATGATTTTTTTCAACATCGCCCATCCCTACTACATATATAACTTGAACGACCACCGTATAAATAATACATGGACATGTATAAGTACCTATGTACATTTACTTACACTTTTTACATGTGCTTGATTAAAAGACTTTCTCAGTTAAACCTACTTTTGACTATCAAAAATTGATTCGACTGTTGCTTGAACGTTGCATTGTGTAAAATTGGTTCTCGAATCTTGATATTTAATATTTATGTCAGCCCTCAAATGGAAGGGGGCAAGAACCTGATTCCAAAAGAATACAAAATACAAAACTATTTGTCGTGCAGGTAACGAGTACACACACACAAACAACTTAGGTATTTACGATATAAATTAATATCAACAGGTGAATATATAAAGATGGACCTAATGTTTACAGAAAGAGATTGAATCAGACCAGATTTCTGAAATTTCCATATGGACTAGATACCTGAAGGAACAAAAGAGGTAATAACAAACTTATCTGCAATTCACAATGGAATTATTAAACCTGGTTTTTCTAACTATCTACTTAATGACTAATGTACTATAATAGTATAATACAATACCTAACTATAGAATAATAAAAATATGTACTGTTCAGATTTCCTAGAAAAAATATTTGGTCTGCTCCTTTTTGAAAAATATACATTTACAAGGGCTGGGATTATACCTGCTAACTTTCTCTTTGGGGCATTATGGGTTGTATGCAGGCAGATTGAAATTTGAAAACAAGTGGCAATAAAAAAAGGTTCAAGGAGGAAGCAGGCAGTTTTACGGAAAGAATTTGAGAAGAGAAGTACATTTTGTTCTTTCATGACGAGTAGGCGCTCTCGTATCGGATTTGTAATTTAAGGAATATAATTTTGGGAAATCTGCACATAAACAAGGTTATGTGTAGGTTAAGGTTTTATACATTAAGTTTTTGTACATAGTGTTGTGTTTTGGAAAATACAAAGCTTTAACGCAACAAGGGTTTTTAATTTGACAATACTAGTCCATTGGTTCATCCTGAGCTAACGAGATGATGTGTAGCGAATTACGCACA
>NW_020438978.1:763201-770796 GCF_000699045.2 Agrilus planipennis | reverse complement strand
TAGGGATGGGCGATTTACATCGATGTTTCAAAACATCGATACTTTTTCTCAAACATCGAGTACTTTTTTTCGATGTTTTTTGTCGTCGATGTATCGATGTTCGATGTTTTTATTCGGAACATCGATATTGTGGTGACCCCTGGGGAAAATTTTTTAAAGTTACCAAATGACATTTGCAAACGCCTTTGTGAATTGTATTTTGTGTTTTTTCTTAAAATAATAAAAAAATAAAACAAAAACAAACAATGTCTAGTAACTCAGGTAAGCCAGCAATTTAATCACTATTTTTTTTATTGCTTTTTTATAGTCATTAAGATAAATTTCACCATGAATCCATTAATAATACCATCATCATCAGTAAATTGAGGTTAAAAATATCACATGATTTTTTATTATTATTTATTACTTATTTATTTATTTTATTAGGTGGAGAATCATTGGAAAAAGATGCTCGAAGATTTAAAATGTGGTTTCAAATAGATCAGAACGAGCCTTTCGTGGTGGAAGGATTGATAATCATTTTTTCATTAGTCAAAATTTTTAAAATTTAAATTATCCCGCCATTCATGAAAACATCGATTGTTCTATGTTTTTTAGAAAACATCGAACAATCGATGTAACAAATATTGGAACATCGATGTTCATACATCGATGATTTTTTTCAACATCGCCCATCCCTACTACATATATAACTTGAACGACCACCGTATAAATAATACATGGACATGTATAAGTACCTATGTACATTTACTTACACTTTTTACATGTGCTTGATTAAAAGACTTTCTCAGTTAAACCTACTTTTGACTATCAAAAATTGATTCGACTGTTGCTTGAACGTTGCATTGTGTAAAATTGGTTCTCGAATCTTGATATTTAATATTTATGTCAGCCCTCAAATGGAAGGGGGCAAGAACCTGATTCCAAAAGAATACAAAATACAAAACTATTTGTCGTGCAGGTAACGAGTACACACACACAAACAACTTAGGTATTTACGATATAAATTAATATCAACAGGTGAATATATAAAGATGGACCTAATGTTTACAGAAAGAGATTGAATCAGACCAGATTTCTGAAATTTCCATATGGACTAGATACCTGAAGGAACAAAAGAGGTAATAACAAACTTATCTGCAATTCACAATGGAATTATTAAACCTGGTTTTTCTAACTATCTACTTAATGACTAATGTACTATAATAGTATAATACAATACCTAACTATAGAATAATAAAAATATGTACTGTTCAGATTTCCTAGAAAAAATATTTGGTCTGCTCCTTTTTGAAAAATATACATTTACAAGGGCTGGGATTATACCTGCTAACTTTCTCTTTGGGGCATTATGGGTTGTATGCAGGCAGATTGAAACTTGAAAACAAGTAGCAATAAAAAAAGGTTCAAGGAGGAGGCAGGCAGTTTTTCGGAAATAATTGCAGAAGGAGAAGTACTTTGCTTTTCATAACGAGTAGGCGCTCTCGTATTCGGGTTGTCATTCAAGGAATATAATTTTGGGAAATCTGCACATAAATAAGGTTATGTGTAGGTTAAGGTTTATACATTAAGTTTTTGTACATAGTGTTGTGTTTTGGAAAATACAAAGCTTTAACGCAACAAGGGTTTTTAATTTAACAATACTAGTAGTCCATTGGTTCATCCTGAGCTATTGAGATGATGTGTAGCGAATTACGCACACATTAATTGGTCCTTCGAGCCGGATCAGGAGTACCCAGGACTAGTGGTAATACATGGGAATTCTTCTATATAACATAGAAGTTTGAATACTACAAGGTTTGCATATTGAAAGTTGCGGATTTCTGGAATTCTTCGAAATTGATGCCGAAGATATATGGATACAACAAGGAGTTGGATCTACTAGGTCATTTATGGGCGATAGTGTGTAGTGTACAGTGTATACAGTGGATAGTGAAAGTTTGGGATTTAAGGTCAGACAAAATATTTTTTATTGTTTGTTGCATTTTTTACTGACATTTTTGAATTAGTGGATTATTTGTTGATATTGGTTTCTTTGATTAACTTAGTTGCATAATTTCGTTGGGTTACGTCATCATTATTTTTAATTTTTATTAAAATAAAAATGGAAAGGTTAAATAGACAAAGGGCTGTCTTTAAAGGCACAATTACTAGGGTGGAAACCTTTATAAATAGAAGTATTGCTGACAACAATATAGATGTTTGTGAATTTGAAGTAAGGCAGAATATGTTAAATGAGGCTTATGTAGGTTATTCGGAAGTTCAAGGGAAAATAGAAGACGAGGATGATTCTGAAGTCACATTAAATGATAGAGCTGACGTAGAAACCAGGTACCTAAATTTAAGTGCATTAATTAAAAGGTGTTTAAAGAAAAACATTGAAACAAATTCTAATTTGAGTTCTAGTTCTTTAGGNTTTTCTGTCTAGATACTATCTTATATTTCTAAATTCCCACCACTTTCTGGGGGTTGACCAAACGTGTTCTTGTAGAGGGGTTTGTGCAGTTTTTTGAACTTAACTTTTGAAAATAATAATAATAATAAAAAAACTTGAGGCAAGGGCACTGTCGGCCTGTAACAAAGACACGTTCGGTTGCAATAAAACTAATAGAAATAGATTTTGGAAAGAGTATAAATAAAAGAAAAGTTTTGAAGTAAAAAGTATAAAAGAGATTTATAAGGGATGTTGTAATTTTGGGATAGGTTGCCGGTTCAAGGTAAATTACATGCAGACATGCCGAAGCGAGAGATGTTTTATAGAAGGTTATTATTAATTGAAGAAAATGTAGGCGGTGGTTGTTAAAATTGCAAGGAAGGAATATTTTTTAAAGGAGGTTGTAAAGTAGAAAGAAAAGATATGTTTAAAATATTAGATGGGTCTATAACAATATCGGCAAGTCTTTTGCGCCGAAACAATATTGATGAAAGTATTCGCTGTGGTCATCACTTACCTTTCCGTAGTTGTCAGGAAAAAAGTGCAGGTGTGATTGTAGAAATGGATCTTTATGAACATATTACAACCCATTTTTTGATACATAACATCATATTTTCAACAAGAGTAACGTAATTGTCAGTCTTTTTATTTCCCAAGAAATTAGTGACCACGAAGCGAAAGTAATTCCAAGCATTTTTTTCAATATCTGTTAGAGTGCTGTTAAAATGTTCGTGTTTCGGAATATTAAAAACGCCAGGCCCAACAAAAACACATTCGTTAATGTTAACCTCACTTAAACTTGGAAATTTCTGATGCAGGTACTGAAAATCATCCCATTCAATGGCTTAATAAAGTTTTTCCTCAGGCCCATTTTGATATGCAGTGGTGGCAACAAAATCTTTTTGAATTCTGCCAATGGCATATGTTTTACATTCTTTTGACCCATTCTCACAAAAAACAGCAAAAACTTGATGTAACCTTTTGTAAGTTTACATGGGTTGAAATGGTTATTTCCATTATTTTAAGCTTTAGAAGTTTTGGGGGGGGGGCATCCCTAGGGACCACCGTGGAACAATATTTCCTTAACATGAGAAAAAATGTATATTTGGTAAAGGTTTTTGCAATTACTGTGTTTATATAAAGGGACACATAACATCACGTATCTCTAAAACTTGAATTAATATTTAAAAAACAACATTATTTTTAGTTTTAGAACACTTAAAAATGTAGGGATGAGTTACAAAGATATAAGAGTGATACTTAGTTTGTATAAAGAGCAACAGGCAGTTATAGAACTAGGGATGCAACGTAGAGAAGTAAATATTAGGAAGGGAGTCAGACCGGGGATGCACACTGTCACCGCCACTTTTTAATCTATACATCGAAGACGCCATCAACATCATTAAAGACAGTACAACTGTAGGGATAGATGTGCAAGGGCAAAAGATTAGTATGCTTAGATTTGCAGATGATATAGCAGTATTAGCATCTAGCAAGAAGGACCTAGAGATAGCTTTAAATAAAATGGAAGCGGTATTGACAAAAGGGTACTGTATGAAAATAAATAAAAGTAAAACTAAAATACTGGTATGCAAGGGAAGAAAAAGTAGGGAAAGAAAGAATATAAAGATAGGAGACGAAAAATTAGAAAAAGTGGCGGATTTTAGATACCTAGGAAGTCAGATAACTCAGGATGGAAGGAGTAGTAGGGATATAAAGCAGAGGATAGCACAGGGTTGAAGGTGTGTGTTTGGAGCACGGCATTGTACGGGTGCGAAACATGGACAGTGGGCCCGGCGGAAAAGAAAAGGTTAGAAGCGTTCGAAATGTGGTGTTATAGGCGGATGATGAGGATATCGTGGGTAGAAAGGGTTGGAAATGAAGAGGTATTGGTGTTCGATATGGCGGTATCCCGCCGGTTTACTAATTTGGTGAAATCACTTCGAAGAAGTAATGGACTGTAGATTTGTTTTATATACAATTTTATTTACACAATACACAATATATACAATGTCGGTTAGTGATATGATACACAAGTCACAAGGAATAACTTGTTTTTCGGTTAATTTGGTTAATATTCTGGTTTTAAATTGATTGATTGGAATGAGATTTGGATCTGTTTTAAATCTTACAAGAACACTCATTTATAACCCACTCCACCCCCACGATAATGATGGAAAAAGTCGAAATGGATTATACCTGAAAGTACATCTGGTGGTGAAATTACCCAGTCAGGTACCAACCCTCCGAGAAATGATGTCTGGGCAAACCAGATAATAAACTTAGTTTAGCTGGTCGTAAGAATTGCATTTACGATCAGGGAAGAACATCTATTTACAAAATATACAAATCAAAGGAGATGAATAACCTAATAAACCTAAGAATTATACCAAAAATAATATAACTAAGAAGTGTCTTTGTAACACCGAACAATTGGAAAGAATAGGAGAACAGAGGACTCTGTGGAAGTCAATAAAAAATAGGTGAGATAGGTTTGTAGGACACCTTCTTAGGCATGAAGGTCTAATCAAGAGACGTATTAGAGGCAGAAACAGGAGTTAGGAGGGATAGAGGTAGACCTAGATTAGATTACTGTTCGCAAATAGTTAAGGATGTGGGCTGTTCTAGTTTTAGGGAAATGCGAAGTTTAGCTCAGGATAGGAAAGAGTGGAGGTACGTGTCCAACCAGTCTTAGGACTGACGACCTTATGATGATGATGACATTTTATCTGTTTTACAGTGTTATTAATAATTTATATTTGTCAATAGTATTGTATGTTCTTCAGTATGTTAGTCGTGCGCATATCAAGAGTCATATTTGCATGAGTCTTAAAAACCATGTTATATATTATAATAAGTCGGTGAATCAAAAGAATATTCTGAAAAGGTTGGATTCTCCGAGAGTCAAGAGATCTTTATACTCGTATTAATCTCTTATTATAATAGTGCTGTAAATTTTAAGGTGACAATGTGCTATTTTAATAGCGGAAGAGCATTCTGCAGTTAAGGTCGTGATCGTTGTGGGAAATTAGATTGGTTCCGTCTAGACTCCTTTCACATGGACTTATCAGATTAAAGTTTCTCTTACCAAGAGAAGTTTTTGAACTCCCTTGAACTCTATTCACTGTTGTGGAAGTGTTACTTTATTGTAATAAAAACGATTCATAATAATAAATCGGATGCATAATAAGTCGGATACATTCAAATAAGATGTGGCAATTGAAATGTATACCATACTAGCAGTGATTTATTGCCTTATTATTAACACTGAACGTTTTGCATTGTTTGAATTTAAAAAGATGTACCATTTAGAGGCGGCCCGGGGCACGCTGCTATACATATTCTATTTATAAACCCGGTAGTACGAGTAGGACTCACAGGACTAAGATCTGCGGAACTGCAGAACACAAGATTTTTCTACACAGATCACTAATCGCAACGACCTTTCCGTATTCCTTACACTTTTAACAAACTCTGTTTCGAATTTCTAAATTAACCGTTCCCCAGCATATGTTTCAAAGACGATTCGACCTCGACACTGTGGTCTCCATTAAATTAATGAGAAAAAATTGTTACTGCTGTCTCTTCCTCGCCGGAAGAAAAAAAAAACTTTTGGGTGTTTCATTCCCACCAGCTAGTAATGCTGGTGGGCGGGCAGTCCCTCCGGACTATGTCGGAAGGTAAGGCGGAAGGCCCTCATCAGCCTGCTTTCAGGAATCGTGGAAATGGGTGGGTGGTGGTTCGGGTGAGAAAGTTGAGACGTACGAAATGAAGACAGAAGAGAGTGAAAGATTATCTGTGGAATATTACTGCCTCAGCATTTGCCTAAGTGATCCAAGGAAACCACAGAAAAACTTGGACCAAGGCAGACGGACCCGGAACCGAACCGGTGTCCTCCCGAATGCTAAGCACTGGTCTAAACCTCTAGGCCATGCCATGCTATACGTACAGGATTACCCGGATTTGTCCTAGTTTGAGGGCCGTTCGGCAGGGGTTTTTAAAAAGTGTACGGGTGTAACCTGGATACTTTTGTTGTCAGGGGAAATCCAATTTTTTTTTTTGACAATGCGAACGTAGAGAGAGTGTTTTCGCTAGTCATGCAGGAATAGACGAAAGAAAAAACTCCCTAAACATACACACGGTTTCTTCTCTAATCAAAATCAAGTATAATTTCAAGGACCTGAGTTGTTCCGACTTTTACAAATTCTTGTTGGAAAAGAAAGATATCTTAGCAAAAATTGGGAAGATTGAAAAATAGCAAAATAAGTAAAAAAATTGATCTTCTCAAAATGAAAAGTTTTAGCAGTTACTTAAGTACTTTTAATTTACAAACATTATAAGGATCTGGCTACCTAACTAGATGACTGAAAAAATCATTGGCATGGTTTATTTTTAAATTATAAAGTATTATAGTTAGTTAGTTATTAGTAGTATCATATATTAGGGCATTTCTTCCATTCTTCTCTGCATGATCCTAGTTAAGATTTTTGACTTATGGAAACAGGTTGTTTAGCGACCGGAAAATGGAGAAAAACCATGAAAAAATAGAATTGGCGGGGAATAACCGGGAAATTTTTCAAATAGTGTGTGGTATCGATAAAAAAATGTGGATTCGTGTACTTTCCCATCAAAACGATATAACCGGGAAAGTTGAGAAAAGCAGCCAGGAAGAACCCGATTTTTTTTTTTTTAATTGAAATTTTGACACCATCGAACTTTTATCGCATCGTATATGAAGATAACTCGCTCAAATAAATGATCTCTAACCTCTTAGCCTGCATACGGTAAAAATTTCGCCTGCACCCTGCACGTCATCATTACCTGATCGAAGTTGATATGACTGATAAATGATGAGATGAAATTTGCGCATTTGGTTTATATGGTTATGAAAATCCTCGATAAAAGTGCGCGATAATGACCTACAAAATAACTCAAATTATAGCCTTCAAATATTTTATTTATTCAACTTTACATACTGTAGCGAGCACGAGTGTGTTTGTGTGCGATCGGGCACACGTGTGCGTGAACGGCTTATCGATTCCCCGACTAACCGCGGGCGCCTTTCTTCATGTGCGCCGTATTTGTAAATGTGTGTGTCGTACCTGCGTTCTGGGAAAGCAGTTAAACAGTTCAAAGAAAAAATAAACTATCCGGATGTTTC
>NW_020438978.1:758964-762980 GCF_000699045.2 Agrilus planipennis | reverse complement strand
ATTCAAAGGTAAAACTAATGGAAAAATACATAAAAATATTGAGAAAGTTATATAAAACATTATTTAAATATCTTTATCAATAGGGTAGGTTAGGTTAGGTTATCGGGTTTTGTTCAAGTGACCACCCTCTTTCGATCCCCCACCTCCATCCGCTTGAAAATATTTTTTTATTGAATTTTATTTGAATTATAGTGTATGAAAATTGTCAAAATAATCAACTTTCAAGCCCCATAACTTTTTATGGGGGTGAGACCGCCACGAACTTTATAGTGGGGGAGACCTTCTCTTTCGATCCCACCCACCCCCATCCCCATCATCTAGACATTTACCGAAATAAATTGATCTTAGCAGAAGTGATCGAGAAATAAATTGACAGTGATAGCAGTGCTAGTGTTTTTTAATAATTAGTGTAAATAAATAGTTTTTGCCTTTATCAGTCTTAAAAGTTAATTTTGTTAAACCCACGAACATTACAATATCTTAGGTAGGTATTTCATCTGTGTTCGTTGCTTCAGAAATAAGAAATCGAAAGGTGTTAAAATTAAAATAAAAGTCCGAAAACTATATCGAATAATTTGCATAATGATACTGCTTAAGTAGGTATCTATTTAAATTAGCATCACGTTCACTTTTTTATACACACGCGAATACACATAAAGGCACATAAATAATGCATACAATGTGTATCAGCACTTTCTTGCGGCGCTTTCGTTTTTATTTTTGAATTCCTTTTTAAACGAATCACGACAGTGTTTTCTTTCTTCGGTGATTCACCTCCAACATAAACATTTACCGCGTGTTCGTGTCCATTGATTTAGAAATCCTGTCTGAGAAGACGAATTATTTCCACGAATGTGTATACCCGTGTTTATATCTGCACATGTGCGACGGGTCCTGTACGCCACACGGATTTTACAAACAGATAATAAAATTTACCATTGTTTGATTATTCGGCCGATTGGATTCACATGTGTGTACCATGCATTCAAGAATGATAAACAAATATAGTAGGTACTTGTGTGTACAGAGAGTAGGCGTTGCGTCGTGTTCAAACATCGTATTTATCTTTCTATTTGTTAATGTAAAACATGAGGCGATGAAGTCACTGGGTGATGACCTTGAAAATTAGCATCTCGTGTGTAGTGTACCCAATATTATTTTCCATCAGTGACAAATAGTATCTATTGCTAATAAACATTAAAAAAAGTGTAGTATGCATAGGTAACTTGTTTTTTCCATATTTCTACTACATTATATTCAGCAATGTTAAAGAGTTTTATGATATTTATATAAGGATATTATTTACCTGATACCTAATATTTGTTATTGTTATTATTATAGTTATATACGTATAATAAGTTAATAACTACGAGTGGAGATGTGCGAAATGGTTTTTTAAAAGTAATTATGATAGTCATTTGGTGGACTATTTGGAGAAACATTTCTAAAGATGAATTTAAAAAAGTTGACGAACACTTCAAATGCTTCACCACATTTAAAAAAATAATAATCTGTTAATTGTTTCGGTTATTTATTAGGTAGAGAAGTAAATATTAGGAAGGGAGTCAGACAGGGATGCACACTGTCACCGCTACTTTTTAATCTATACGTCGAAGACGTGATCAATATCATTAAAGACAGTACAACTGTAGGGATAGATGTACAGGGGCAAAAGGTTAGTATGCTTAGATTTGCAGATGATGTAGCAGTATTAGCATCCAGCAAGGAGGAGTTAGAGATAGCTTTAAATAAAATGGATGCGGTATTGACAAAACAGTACTGTATGAAAATAAAGAAAAGCAAAACAAAAATACTGGTATGCAAGGGAGGGAAAAGTAGGGAAAGAGCAAATATAAAGATAGGGGACCAAAAATTAGAAGAAGTGGCCGATTTTAGCTATCTAGGAAGTCAGATAGTCAGGACGGAAGGGGTAGTAGGAATATAAAGCAGAGGATAGCACAGGGTTACTTCTATGATCGCGAACGGTTAATTTAGAAATTCGAAAAAGGTTGTTAAAAGCGTATGTTTGGAGCAGAGCGCTGTACGGGTGCGAAACATGGACAGTGGGCGCGGCAGAAAAGAAAAAGTTAGAAGTGTTCGAAATGAGGTGTTATAGGAGAATGATAAGGATACCGTGGATAGAGAAAGCTAGAAATAAAGAGGTATTAGAATGATTAAGAAAACAGAGGACTCTATGGAAGTCAATAAGAAATAGGCGAGATAGGTTAGTAGGACACCTTCTCAGGCATGAAGGTCTAGTCAGATATATTAGAGCCTGAAGAGGAAGTTAGGAAGCGTAGAGGTAGACCTAGATTAGATTACTGTTCACAAATAGTTAAGGATATGGGTTGTTCTAGCTTTAGGAAAATGCGAAGATTAGCGCAGGATACGAAAGAGTGGAGGTGCGTGTCCAACCATTCTTAGGTCTGACGACCTTATGATGATGATTAGGTCATTTTAGAAGAGTTGTAGTTACATACTACAAACTGTAGATGAAAACTACAAATTATGTCTAAATATAGTGATATAATTATAATTTGTTTGACGTGTAATTTTGTACGAACCATGATTATTTGAGAATTAAATAATTTTTAAAGACCAATCTCTTCGTTTACTGACCATGACGGGGCAGAGAGCCCACTAAAGTGCTTCGAACCTAAATAACCCACTAAACGAATTTCGTATTGATTTCGAAAAGACCTGCATGTTTCTTAACATATTTCCAGAAGCAGAAATAAAGGGTTGCAATTTTCATTTCAATCACTTTGGAAAAGACTAAAGAATTAATACAAATTCTGAATTTCATAATACTTAGGCGCTTCTTATTTTTGCTATCGTTCATGTAGGTATTTCTTTTATGCAAAACATATTCTAATTTTTGCTTCTACTTCATTAATTTTTATTGTTAAGTATATTTCTTGCGTTAAATCATTAAACTTTGTAAATAAGTTACAGTTACGGAACTCTGCGTATGTTTACCTTTGAAGTTTTGAATGTATGTATGTTCTTAATTCATGATATAGGTATTGGTTATATCTGCTAGAAAATCCTTTCCGTATGGCGCCAAACTTTTTCATTTGCATTATTCATTCAAG
The DNA here is from genome assembly GCF_000699045.2 of Agrilus planipennis. Lineage (NCBI taxonomy): Eukaryota > Metazoa > Arthropoda > Insecta > Coleoptera > Buprestidae > Agrilus > Agrilus planipennis. Next base: position 759,885 of record NW_020438978.1, on the reverse strand, counting down.
TAAATAAAATACATATTACAAGTGTTATTCGGTTAAAGGCGAAAAACATGTTCAAAGAATATTTCAATTAAAATCCGTTTAATATGTTTAAACAGCATGAACGTAGTTGTTGCTACCGCTACGCTAGGAAATTACACTTACAACAATCGAAGCGTATAATTAATAACCACAGACGTTATAGAATGAGTAAGCGTTTCTTAATTGTTATAAAATTATGTACTGCTACTCAATTTGTTTACATGGGAACTGCAGTGATGAGTTAAATCAATGACTATCGAATTTTATACTGTGGAAACTCTTTGTAAGAAACATTAGCCTGTAGTCCTGTTGTTGAAGTGCTGAATTGCAATTTTTATAATCCAGGCAAAAATGAGATCTGAAAAGACTATGAACAGAAAAGCTAATTTTACGCAAAAATACGGTGATTAAGTCCTTGTAAGACATAAAACAATTACTCCAAAAATGGACGCGATTTTATGTTATGTGCTTGTTAGAGTTGCAATTTAGGCTTTAGAAGATGTCAAATAAAAAGCGTTAAACGGGACCGCGGGTCCCATGAGTAGGGTTGCCACCTTTTCAGGCTTTACATAAAGTATTTCTCGACTAAAAGGTTAAAAAAAAAGTACTCAGCATAAAAATAAAGTATTTTATTTTTTGTTTTAAAAACATATTTTTTGTTACACCTAGCAGCCAGTAGCAAATTGCTGTTGCTCTTAAATACATTAATAGCCTCTAAACATGGCAAACAAAGATTTAAGTAAACTAAAAGTTCATTTGTAATTAGTTTTAATGAAGCTTTATTCCTGTCGTCCCGCCACTTTGCGTTCATAACAGAGAATACTCTTTCTGTAAATGCTGAAGTGGCCGGAACGGACAGCAAAAGTGACACTACTTTGAACAGATTTGGGAAATCAGGTTGTT